>NC_045436.1:39544385-39626624 GCF_002776525.5 Piliocolobus tephrosceles | reverse complement strand
CACACCCCCCACACCCCCACTCACCCCACACCCCCTACGAGCGTGCAGCACTCTGTTACATGGATTGAGCATCCACCAGGTTCTCAGCACCCACTGGGCTGTCATTCTCTTCTGTCCCCGGGGTGGCTGCATTGATGTGGCTGCTCTCTGTGTGTCCTTGCAGCTCCCCAGCTGCTCCCCTGCCAGAAAGTGTGCTCTCCGTCTCTCTCCAGACAGAGCCTGAGTGTGCAAGCTGAGTCTTTTGATGGCTTGCAGGACTTTGGGGGTGCTCTGTGCCAAAGCAGTGGGAAGACCTTTTGAGTTGTGGTTTCCCTTGAATTTTAGCAGTGTTTTGCTGAAAGCCTGAGAAAGTCAGAGTTGTCAAAGAATTACAGCGTAGACACTTTGAAAAGAACCATCTTGATTGAGCCAACAGCATGAGAATGTTTCCAGCGATTCCCTTGCGAGAGCTAGCATTGATGGATGGGCTCAGTGGTACATAGTCTCGCCGTGCACTGCGTTGTAAGGCAGCTTCTTGGAAAATTTAGAAAAATGAAACATTAAAAATTGGCATACTCAACATGTCATGAAAAACCTTGAGAGATTGGTTGGGATCAGAATTTAATAACCATATTAAGTCTTCTGAGAGGAAGAACCTTTAACCACCCTGTGCCCAGGGCTTAGGAGAGTTTGCTCAGAGACTGTGAAGGGAGTCGTTGCTGGGGTCACTTTTTGACTCAGGGGCGCAGATAGAAATCAGTGGCCGTAGGCCTGTGCCCGGCCTCTTTATGGCTGGCTCTCAGCTGACGTGCTGGAATGATTAGCCGTTCTACAGGCTATGTCCTGGATGATGACGCTTAGACCCCCTCAGACAGAACCTATGTTGTGTGGTTTACAAATACCATTTCCCATTTGCTGATGAGGAGTTCAACAGTCAAAAAACAAACCCCTGGGCTCTGACAGGGTGTTTGTGTAAACAAACAACCCTTTTTTGTTTGCAGTTCTGATGGCGATTGTAAATGTTGTGTGTTTACGTGTGTTCGGTAGTCACTTCGCGCATGTTGGCAGGGTGTCCCCTCTAACCCTGTGTTCCCTACACAACTCTGCGGGCTGTTAGCGCGGGGGAACTGCTGATGTCATGATCCCATTCAGGACCTGCAGGAAAATTCAATCAGGCTTGTCTCTGGTGGCACCCATTCTCGATGGCCAAAACACCAGCCTGTGAATTTTGGGCTGTCCCCAAAAGCGGGAGAGGAAGGCCTGCTGCTGGTCCTCCCCTGGCGCAGGATCCGGTCCGGGGCACGGTTGTGTGGGGGAACTCGTGATGCTGCTGTATTGTCCTCCTCGTCCTCATTCTCCTCACGTCACTGTGCATCTGTGTGTCCTGTCTTCGGGAACAGTTTTAAGTGTTTTTATATTAGAAATAACCTCAAAATGACTCTCCCTGGTACTCATAACTGAGACTGTGGGGCCAGCCTGGTTTTCTGCAGATACAAATGATAGTGGAAATAGTGTCAACCGACTGGAGGTTGAATCATCAGACAACTGCTGTTCACTTACAGATAGGACCTTTCCATCTGCTGTCACCCTGGTGTTCTCACCCCCAGAGTTGGGGCCTGAGGCTGCAGTGAGAAAATTATGGGCTAGGAATTGGTCCATAAAGGTGAAAGAAAGTAAAGTTGATGGTGTTATCTGCGTTTTATTTGACAGTTTGATTTGACAGTTTGAGAGGCACCTCAGAGTTTCCTTCTTTACCCCGCTGAGACAGTGGGAGAGCCCGAAGCAGAATCCTGGTATTCACCGTGCTGTGCCCGACCAGCGCACCCCATCCTCAGCCCCTCTCACGCCTGCATGCTTGTCTCAGTTTCTCATGCCGCCGTCCGGCTCTCAGCTGCTTACTGGTGTGGGTCTTCTGAACCTACTCACATCCTTTCCAGCCAGCCAAGCACGCCCCTGGAAAACTTCATTTTAAAACTTCTCAGCTTGCCACACTGCCTGCCTTTCCAGACCACAGCTGGTGAGAGCACGGGAGGAGTCCCGTCGTTCTCCTGCCAGTGCTGTTTCCCACTTAGGTGAAAAGCGGCTTTTTGGAAAGGGCAGCTTAAGATGGACGCCTTTGTGAAGGCTTTTGTTCTTTCTCCAGCTGCGTTTCCAAAGATGAGTTTGTATCAGTAAGTGTAATCTCAGCCAGCCTTTGGGATAAGAGAAGATCATTTAATGGGCGAGACCTTGGTTTCAGGCAGGGCTGAGGTGTGGAATCACAGTTCAGTTTTCTTGGACTTGTCCTTAGCATGCGTAAGAAAGGACAGAGCAGGGTGCACGCAGGACGGCCTCCCATGTACCCCGGGGGGCTCGCCCCGGCTGCAGAGACCAGGAGAGCCCATCTTGTGGCGGGAAGGAAATGCCGAGAAGCCGCCTGTGGTGCAGACTTGAGAAGGGACGGATTCAAGGGCATTGCCTTCTTCGCTGGGGGATTATGCTTTGTTTCAGGGGGAAGTTGGGGAAGGATTTGGGTTTATTGCCTTAATTTAAGATAGACAAAACTGTTTCACTCGTGTTGCTTCTGTTGAAAGTAAGTCTAGTTTCTGTCCCTGCTTCTCTCCTGCCTTCTCCTGCCTCTCCCGCCGCCTGCATTGCTTCCCTCTGGCTAGGTCCAAGGCCATGGTATGTACTAACTGCACTGCCAGCCTGCCTTCTGCTGCACATGCCCCTGTGCTCCTGACAGGAAGAGAAAAGGAGAAATAACGGGGGGGATTGTTTTCTTGTACCCAGGAGACCTTTTGTGGTAGGAAAGACCTGTATGCTGGCTCTCTGCTTCCCATGTAGGTGGGAGCATCTTTTAGTGGAGTTTTCCACAGTTACCCTTTCTCCAGGTAGTTGAAATTGTCCTTGGAAATTGTAGAGGTATGGGAGTTTTGTTTATTGAGACAGGGTCTTGCTCTGTTGCCCAGACTAGAGTGCCGTGGTGTGATCCTAGCTCCCTGTATCCTCAAACTCCTGAGCTCCAGCCATCCTGCCTCAGCCTCCAAGTAGCTGGGACTACAGGTGCATGCCACCATGCCCGGCTAATTTTTACCTTCTTTGTGGAGATGGAGTCTCTCCATGTTGCCCAGACTGGTCTCGAACTCCTGACCTCAAGTGATCTTCCCTCCCTGGCCTCCCGAAGTGCTGGGATTACGGGTGTGAGCCACCGCACCTGGCCAGAGATGGATGACTGTTCAGCGTGAACCTGGCAGGGCCGGTGGAGAGGCAGCCGCTCCACAGGTAGCCTCAGGTGCCCTGGAGGCAGCCGCCCAAGTTCATCTCAGAAAGCCCTGTCGTTGATTCTTATTTTCTCCAGACGTTTTTTGTTGTTGTTAAAGTACTGAAAGAATCTCCAGTGCATGTTCCCCTCTCCCTCCCCAGGGTAGTTAGATTACAAAATGCCTCCTGGCAATTGTCCCTTTCAGCTAAAGGTGCCTGGGAACTGCCATCTCCTTCACTTTTGGGAAGCCCAGTGAGATGGCAGCTTGATGGACTTCCCTGGACAAGCAGGAAATAGAGAAGGAAAAAGGAGGACCAGGCTCCCTTCCCCCGCCAGGCTCAGAACGCAAGGTGACTGCCTCACATCTTTGTGGCTGTTTCTCTGTTCCTTGAAGAGCTGAGCAGATTTAAAAACTTTTAAGACATGTCAGGATAAGGAAGCTTTGCTTCACGTGAAGAGAAGACAGGTGAGGAGATCCTGGAGGATCTCAGAAAGGGATAATATGGCTCCATCTGATTCCTGGGCCTTTTATAGGCTTCACAGCCACTCAGGTTGTTAGAAGGATTAATTATTCATAGGACATATGGATAACTTTTCAATTTGTGACAGAGAACTTTCTTTGGAAAAGTAAACTGTCCAAGACTGAGCACCCTTGTAAGGTTTGCTTATTGTCTCAGAATTCTTTTGAGCTTAAGGTCTGGGCTTGGGCTGAAGCAGTGAGAACCCAGGCACAGCCCAAAGCGAGAGAAGACAATAGACACCCAGTGTTTCCTGGGCTGCCAGCCTGGGTCAGGGTAGGAGCAGAGGTCACGGACAGCCCCTTCCCCCGGTGGGTTCCCGAAACCATTGCTCTCCTGTGAGGCTTCTGTTAGAGGCTTGGCGTTATTTCTCCTCTTCTGTTTCTGAGGCCCGTGCATGCTCTGTCGTGCTCTCTGCTCATGGCAGCTGGGACCCGAGCCTGGCCTGGGTAATGTGTTGTCTCTGCTGTTTCCTCCTCAGAACACAGCTCTAGATAAGGAGGGGCAGATTTTCTGCAGCAAGCACTGTCAAGACAGCGGCAGGCCTGGGATGGAGCCCATCTCTCCAGGTCCTCCCTCAGTGGAGGAGACCCCTGTGCCTAGGGAAGCAGTCCCAGCCCCCACCCCTCCGGAATCTCCCACCCCCAACTGTCCTCCTGCTGCCACGGGTGGTGAGCGGGCAGGAACCTGGCGCCGCCACCGAGACTGAGCCTCCTGCAGACGGGCAAAGCCGCCCGCTGCCACCCAGGAAGCCAGCCCTCTGCTCGGCCTCGCCGGCCTCCCTGCTGCAGGCCTCCCTGTCCTCACCGCCTGCGCCTGAGTTCGCGGGTCCTCCGCAGGCCGCCTGGGAACCGGAGCCCGGCGTGCCGGAGCCTGGCCTGGTGCTCTGGGCTCTACCTTCTGGTTCCTGGAGACATCAAAGGCCGCATCCGTGCTGCCAACAGCTGTTTGGAGAGACTCGTTCCAGATCATCCCCAGTCGTTTTCAGTTTGTTGGACATTTTACAGCTTCACCAGGAGAATGTGCAACTTTATTCCAGCGTTCGATGCATTTTTATAGAAACACTTTGGATGAACCAAGGCCTTTTCCTTATTTAAATAGACTCAGAACGCTCCAACGCTCCTTTTCTTTTCTCTCTCTCTCTCTGTTTTTTTTTTTTTTTTACGAAAGACTTAGAGTTGCATTTGTCCTTTTGTGGATGTCCTGTGAGAGGTGATATGGGGGCTAAGAGGAGTGGCTTTCTACTGGAAGAAGTGAGCGCTTGAGAGGACGATTTGGTCTTTGGACGTGGATTGCAGGCTTTGAGGAGCGCTCAGATGCCCAGTGCTGCGTGCTCAGCCATTTGGCTTGGGGTGCTGGGCTCACCGGAGACAATGCTGGGTATTCATTTGTACACAGACGATGGGAGAAGCCACTTCTTCCCTGGGCATTATGGGTTTCCCCCAGCTCTTCCCACACGTGTGTTAGGAAATGCCTGTGAACCTGCCCTCTAGGTTTTTTAATGAGAGGCTTGGCACATGCGGCACCCAGCGGCTGCTTCTCCGCAAGCCAGCCACTTGCAGAGCAGAACAAGCTCCGCTCCTGAGCCCCGGTGCCTGCTTCCTCATCTGCATTTCATCTGGAGCAGGGCAGGTAACCACAGGAGGAGGCGTGCCCCAGGCAGCCAGGACTGGGCGGGAAGGTGCTCCCTGGATATACTCTGTGAACCTTCTGGAAGGCTGCTGGCAGTTTTTCCTTTTTGTCCACCACCCTGCTCTTTTTAATAATTGTACATAATCCGTGTATTTGTTTTACCTGCTCATCTTCTAAACTGGTGGGCCCTATAGTTCGTTCTCATTGTTAGATTTTGCCTTTTACAAGTGTACCCAACCTGCAATAAACTTTTCCCTCTTGAAAAAAAGTAATCAGGGATGGGCCAAGGTTTCTGTGTTGTCGTTTGGCCAAGGATGTGTGGAATCGAAGTTCTCCTCCTCAGCCAAGGTTCCAGCAGGTGCCAGTGGCTGTTTTGCAAAGTCTCAGGGCCACTCGGGGAAAAGAGGAAGCTTGGGGAGAACACATATGGAAAGATGTTCTGGTTGAAGTTTGTCTGGTTACAGGTGCAGAATGGGTGTGGTGGCTCAGGCCTGTAATCCCAGCAGTTTGGGAGGCCAAGGTGGGTGGATCACCTGAGGTCAGGAGTTCAAGACCAGCCTGGCCAACATGGCAAAACCCCATCTCTACTAAAAATAGAAAAACTAGCCAGTCGTGGTGGCACACGCCTGTAATCCCAGCTACTCAGGAGGCTGAGGAGGGAGAATCACTTGAACCAGGGAGGTAGAGGCTGCAGTGAGCTGAGATCATGCCACTGCACTCCAGCCTGGGCGACAGAGTGAGAACCTGTCTCAGAAAAAAGACACATCACAAAAGCTCCAGAATAAATGGTGTGCCTGGTGTGTGACAGAGGAACCTTACGAACCAGGAGCAGGAGGGGCAGAGAGTTGGGGCAGCTGTTTCTCTCTCTCTCTGAGGTTGTGTGGTCTCCTGTCTCTGCTTTTTCCAGTCCCTGTCAGCTACAGCTTTCTCTGCAAGACTTTTGTTTCTGTTCCCTCATAGTACCCACTGACCTGTGGCTTAGGTTACCCTGGTACTGCCTCTGTCCCCAACTTTTCAAGGCTTTACAATCCCAGAGCTTGAAACCATCTAACTTGACTCTGGATCTTCCAGTTCAGATAGCTGAAGGAATGAGTCAATCTCATCGGCCAGGCGATGCAATGAGTTCTGGGCTGGTGCTGACCCCTGATCCGGTCCAGAGGTTGGCCACAAGGTGCGGTGGGATGGGTGGGGAGGGGGATTGGCGGGCGCAGCAGCAGTGGGCTTCCTCGTCCCACAGCTGTAGCAGGGTCAGACTACAGGAGGATAAGTTTTAAAAAAGCAGTGATGTATAGGTCTAGAACATTCTGCTTGTGCCTCTTTAGTTACAGGGCAAGCTTTTTCTTAGCTTTCAATGGAAATATTTTTGTTAATGGAAGGGAAGAGCTAATAAAAGGAAGGAGGAAAATGCAAATAGCAATAGAACAAGGCCTCTGGCACTGATCTGAGCCCCAAACCCATCTCCTACTCTCGAACTGTGAGGTTCAAAGAAAGATATCTGCTAAAGACAAGAAAATAAGTGGCTGGGAAGTGCCAGTCACTTGGCAGGGGCGGCACTGCCTAGCCATCCTGTTAAAATGGTTATCACCCCAGGAAAACCTACAGAAGTATGTGGTGCTAGGGGAGCAAACCAAGAAGTCAAGTCACATGTCCAAGGTCATAGAATTAGCAGGAGGTGGAGCCACGATGCAGTGTTAGCTTTTGCTGACTCTAAAGTGCATGTTCTTTTTGGGGGCGAGGGGCTCCCTGTCTATCCGAGGCTAAATCAAGGCCTGGAGGGGAGGAGCTAAATAAAGGTTCTAATACAGGCAGATTGTTCATTGCCCACTTGTTTAGCAAACGTTTATTAAGCTGTAATTCTGTCTCAGAATCTAAATTAAATACAGATACTTAACTGCTGGGTTCCTCAAATTCTGCACAGAGATAATGGCATGGGCTGTTTCATGTTGATTCCCTTACTTGAGCCGGGCCGAGCCTCAGCCTTTCATTTTCTCTCTTCCTCTCGCCGTCTCTTCAGAAAGGTTGCTATAACAGAAATGTATGGAATATATAAATTGAAGGCATTTGGCAAAACTTCCCCAGAATATCTTCATGGCTAAAATGGTGAAATGTGAATTCGGAGATGGTGAAGACAGCTCAGGGCAGATTCACCATGTTGAAAGCAGGAGTGCTGATTGATGTTGTCTTGGAGAAAGATCTCTAGAACAAGTTTGCTGTCCCACAGAAATATGCAAGCCACAGGAGACAGCATTTCCTAGTATCATGTTAAAAAATTTTTTTAAAGAAACAGGTGAAATTAATTTTTATAGTATATTTTATTTAACCTAATATGTCTAAATACATCCAAAGTATTATTTTGGCATGTAGTCAATACAAAAAACATCCCTAGGATGTTTTACTTTTTTTGTTTTAAACCTTTGAAATCTGGTGTGCTTTACATTTGCAGCACGTCTCCGTTTGGACGGGGCACATTTCAAGTGTTGAACTATGGTTAGTGGCTGCCAGGCTGGACAGGGCATCTCTGCAGCCAGGCTGCAGCTTCAGTCTTTGTTCTTAACCGTTTTTTCCCCCCATATGATGTGAATAACAACTTAGAAAGAATGCTTTTCTGTTTTTTTTGTGTTTTTTTTTTGTTTTGTTTTTTTAAGGAATAGACTCATTAAAAGGATCTCAGCAGGTGAGGATACTGACCCAAACCCATGGCATAGAAGTGAAGTGTGAAGTGCTGGGATTCAATTCTGTAATGACCCGAGGCAAGGCCCTGGCCTGCAGCACGGCTGAAGATCTGGGCGTGGAGGATTTCAGTGATCACCCCGTCATTAGGAGCCAACATAGCTTCTTGAACATTAGCATAATCTTAGCTGTGTTATGAGAAGCACGGGCAGATCCCAGGCAGTACTAATCGGGGATGGAGTTATGTTCTGGGGACCTTGGTGCGTGTGGTACAGAGAAAGCAATGATCACCTGAGAGGACAGCTGGAGTGGTGAGGGGGTGTGAATCCTGGCAGCCAAGGACTGGTGGAGAAAACTGAGGTAAGAGAAAAGTCAAGGCACATTTGCTCAATGTCTTTGGCTGTGTGAAGGACTGTTCCGTAGAAGGGGTGCAGCCTTTTTTTAGTTGCTCTGGATGGTCAGCCTGAGGTCAAAAGGTAGGGGGCACAAAAGGTCAGATTTGAGGGCAGAGTGAGAGTAAGATTCTAGTAACAGAGCAGCCTAGTCACAGAATCAGCTGCTTTCTAAAGAAGATGATCGTGACAGTGGACAGTCACACAAGTTTACAGGTTATGGAGTATTTCATCCCATCTCACTTGAGATATGCCACAGCCCTAAGAGATAGACACTAATATCCTTGACTAATAAATAAGGAAATGGAATGGCCAAGAGCTTCCCCAGGCTCACTGGAGCTGGGCCTCGCTGCTTCTGGCTTGCAGGGCAGGTGCCCCATGACGAGGTTGCCTCTTGGCGATCAGAGATGTGTTAGGAGTACTGCGTGTGTAAGACACAGGTGGGGTGCAAATCCATAGGAACATTTCACAGTTTGGCTTTTATCCTTGCTGGAGGAGCCCACTCTCTCAAATAGATAGCTTGCCTGGCCAGGCACATGGCTCATGCCTAGAATCCCAGCACTTTGGGAGGCTGAGGCGGGTGGATCACCTGAGGTTGGCAGTTTGAGACCAGCCTGACCAACATGGAGAAACCCTGTCTCTACTAAAAATACAAAATTAGCCAGGCGTGGTGGTACATGCCTGTAATCCCAGCTACTCAGGAGGCTGAGGCAGGAGAATCGCTTGAACCCGAGAGCCGGAGGTTGCGGTGAGCCAAGATTGCACCATTGCACTCCAGCCTGGGCAACAAGAGTGAAACTCTGTCTCAAAAAAAAAAAAAAAAAAGATAGCTTGCCTAAAGGCCAAACCACCCTTCATTTTCTACCACTTTGTCAGTGGCTGAGAAGTTATCAGAGCAGGGGCGCTTAAGTGTTAAAGTCCTGTAGCCATTTAAATCAAAGTCAGAGTGGTTTTTCCAGAGGGAGGCTGACATGTGCAACTTTGGTGAGTCTTGGCCAGGGGGTTCTAAGGGGCAATCTTATGATAAAAACCAAAGCCTTGAACTCGAAGACAGCTGTGGGAAGGCCTTGCCTGCGTTGAATGGCTGAGGGGAAGAAAAGCGTATATTTGGTACAGAGACAGTCATTGGCCCCTACCATGCCCCTTCATTTTGGGCGGAGCTGGACACCACAGGCCTCCAGCACAGTCATGCAGGCTGAGTCTGCTGCATTGCGAGGCATGGTTGGATGCCTGTCTGTGTTGAGGCTGAAGTCAGTTCTGGGGGTGTCTTTCAAATTATCCAAGGCCAAAGCTGCAAAGCAGCCAGCTTCGTGCCAGGTATAAGAAGTGACAAGCCTGCCCAACTCCCTGGAATCTTGGTTTTGGCCAGGAAAAATATTCCTGAATTTGGGACAGAAAAATAGTTCACTTCATGTTTCTGGCATAGATTGCCAAGATCTCATAGGAGCATTCACAGTTTGTCTTCTGACCTTGGTGGAGGAGCCCAACTCTCTCAAAACAGATTGCTTGCCTAAAGGCCAAACTACCCTTCATTTCATTAGAGAGAAAAATGTGATGTGCTTTGCTCTGAGCAGCCTGCAGTTCTGGTTCACAGCAGCCAGGGCTGGGAGTGATATGTCAGCGGTGTCCACAGTCGTCTTGGGTCTTTAGCAATCTTATGACTCTAGAGCACGCAAGAAGTTCATCATGTCGACTTTTCAAGTCTATCTAAAAGAAAACTCCAAAAGATTTTTCTCTCACTCATCTGAGAGTAAGTAGAACTTTAAAATGGTTTGTTTGGCTATTTATGTATTTGCTACTTTATGGTCTTGCCCTTCCTTCTTACAAGCAGGAAGTTTTGAAACTTCCCAGCCTCCTTCCTCTGCAAGGATAACTTGTGAAGCCTACAGAATTAACAGTGATTCAACTTTATGCTACACAAAACGGGGGTAGCTGGGCTGGGTGTTCTCCTGCTTGAAGTAGGAAATTATTTCCTTCCATGTGGTAGGGCAAAAATAGCCAAGTGGAGGCACTAGCACATTTGCTTATATATAGGTTATGCAGATTGTGAGACTGAAGTCACATTCTGCTTCTGTTGGTAAACACACTTTGGCCTAATGTGATTTCATGTGGGGCTGTGGGGCTAATCCATAATGAACACACACCAGGAAGTGGTGAAGTTTCTCCACCAAGCTCAGTGGGGGGTTATTCCAGCTTTTAAATGAAAGACACTTCTGCTTCTGGATCCAGAAGGAATCTGTTTATATCATGGGTCTGCTGTCTTTTTAGCAGGGATGGAGAATGGGGCAGGACTGTCACAGTAGAAAGGACTAAACCAGGCCCATGATTTGCATGGCTAGGAGCTCTTGAGATCACAGCCAGTAAAAAGGTATCAAAGAAACCTAGTGAATATCTCTACCTCAGCCACCTCTCATGGTGGATCTAAGCTGCTGCAGCTGTTTTATTTGCTAAGAAGGGTACAAAATAGGTGCAGCGGGGCTGCATCCCAGGTTCCCTGACCATCTCCTGCAAGCCTGACTCACACAACCACTGCCATCTCACTGCCCCTCTGACAGGCGTAGGAGGACACGTGACACCAAGTGTGTGGTCGGTCCCTGACCTGGCTTGGCTGCTCTTAGAGCGAGTGGGAAGGGCAACCCCAGGTTGTCAGTTCCTGACCTTATGCCCTACTCACGGCTACTCGTGATTCCTATGCGAGACACTCTGAATCTTCCTGTTGTGTATGCTAAGCAGAAATGAGGTGTGATGTTTCTCAATGGATAAAACAGCTCTTTGATTGAAGTAATTTATGAAAACATTGCTTTTCAGTGTACTTTGGGAGTAAGATGTTGTCCTCTGAGAGTGCATTATCTACATGTTTCTATCTCTGTTTTTCAGATGTTCATGTTGTCTCTTAGCCTTCCTGCTTTCTCCCCGAGATCTAATGGTATTTCTTAAATGACAGCATCTCAGGGACTTGGTTGTATTTCATTGGTTATATTTCAGTAAGAATCAATATGTCAGGGAGGAAAATCTTAATTTCGGGAGGCAATGCATTTTAAACCAGCCCTCAGTTACTGTACATGGACCAAGCACGGCCCATCCAGCCGCATCCACTCACTGTGCAGACGCACTGCTCCCTCTGTTATGGATCCCTCATTTCCAGCCCCACAACACCTCTACTTTCACTTCTTTTCTTAACTGGTCTACATTTATGTAAAGTAATAGCTTTTTTAAGGAGTTAAAATTGAATAAGTAAATATCGAATAAACTGTGAATGTTATTACTGAACAGATTCTATTATTGAGAAGCCCTTGTGTTGATGCCAGCCTTATTTGTTTCATGTTGTTTCTTTTTTTCATATTTAATTTTTTACTTTTTAATTATTATTTTTTGAGATGGAGTCTCACTCTGTCGCCTAGGCTGGAGTGCAATGGCACAATCTCAGCTCACTGCAACCTCCGCCTCCCAGGCTCAAGCAATTCTCCTGCCTCAGCCTCCCGAGGAGCTGGGATTAACAGCCTCCTGAGTAGCTGGCTACTTTTTGTATTTTTAGTAGGGACAGGGTTTCACCATGTTAGCCAGGTTGGTCTCGAACTCCTGACCTTAAGTGATTTGCCCGCCTCGGCCTTCCAAAGTGCTGGGATTACAGGCATGAGCCACTGCGCCTGGCCTACTTATGTTTCAATTAATTTTCCTTAGTTGTAAGTTTTAAAACCAATGAAGGTAGTGGAGATACTGATTTTTTTTCTTTTAGGATTCAAGGGGAGCTTTACTTTAGGCTTGTTAAGAATAAGATGGTTGAAGTATCATTTGTGTGGCATATGACTTAGGTATTACTATTTTCTTTTACCATTGTTAAGAAGTTTCCAAAGTGTAATATTCACAAGTTAATAAGGATATTAAAAGAAGTATGTTCATCAATTAATTTATCAGCAGCTTGCATATTTCTTTGATTCTAAAATGTACTTTCCCTCCCCCCACATTTCACCATCATCTCTTTTCTTAATGATGGATCTCAGATGAAGTGGTATATAAAGTTCCTTGTCTAGGCATTTGTAAGATTCAGGTCTAGGTCATTTGTTTGAGTCTCAATAAGAGGAGAGATCTGGCCAAAGAAAGCTTATTTTCCTGTTTTCAGTCAGGAGGATCTCTCACATTCGTTATTGATCAAAAACTAGGACTGAATCAGAGTTTGACATTTTCTTTGTGAATCATCATTTTATTAATGATGTTTAAAATTTAGGAGCAAAAAAGGCATTTCCAACAATTCAATTACAGATGCTATTTTATTCAGTTTTTCTGTCAAACTGAATTGTTCATTCCAAATCCTTGCTTTTAGAGAATAGCTGAGTATGTAGGAAAAAAAGAGGGACCACTTGAGGTCTACTGCAAGAGAAATAGAAATCAAAGTTCACAACATACAAAGAATTTATTTATGCAATACAGGCCTTTTCTCAAATATTTTTCACAGAATTCCACACAGTAATCTACTAGAAAAGTAGAATTATACAACACCAAATAACATTGTTCCTTAGTACAAATTGCTAATCAAAAGGAAGGTGGAGATAGATAGTTGAATAACAAATAGTAAAACAGGTGTTGCTGAATACAGCACCTGGTAGCCTCTACTTGCAAACCCGGGGAGGGAAGAGGGTGCCCCAACAATGGCTCTGCCTCATTGTCCGGGCACAGGCAAACCGCAGTAGTGAGCTTTGGTACTTGCATTTACTTTAAAAGAAAAACAAATGTTGTGAGCTCAAGAGCATTTCCATAGTTTCATTTTGTTGTGCTATGAAGATGACAGATCAGGAAAAAAAAGGTAACTATTTTCACACTTGCTATAAATTAGATTCCTTGTGCTAACCACACAATAAAATGCCTCCCCCAAACCATACTTTTCTAGGTCTAAAACATGCTTGAAGAATAACAGTGACAGAATTAACTGAGATGTTTTAAATTACATTTACCATAATTTAAACATTACTATTTAAATCCCAGAAATATTAGTGCTGAAGAAGCACAGTTTGGAAAAATACAGGACCCAAATTACAGCATCAAATTTTTCTATTCCAATATTATAACCCACTTCCCCACTGTGAAAATCCTATTTCTCAAGCTTGTAGATGCATGGGAAATGTTCTTCATAATATTATAGCTGGAATAAGTGGTTTACTTGCTCCACTGTACGTTTCCATAACTGGTGAAAATAGACTTCTCATTATGACTAAAAATATAGATTTTTTAAAACTACAGAACCCAGCAGCCGGTTTTCTGCTTTGCTAATCCCCCCAAAAAAGTCAAGCAAAGACTACAAAAATAGCAATTATTAATAACTTTAAAAAATATTTTGCTTCTTTGAGCAAATTTAAGTTACATTCAGATGTGGTAGAAGAGAATGATGCTTCAGATACTTCTGCTCATCCTAGGGGCAGAGTGAATGCACAGCTGTCACCATCAGTAGCGGGTTTGGTATTCATGATGCCACCGGTTAAAGTCGTTGTAAAATAGCACAATGCTTCCTGAAGCCATGCCAGAAATGATGCACCTAGGAGAAGCACAGAGAGAAGGACTTTTACAAACCTGTGTGTCCTAGAGATGTTACTAAAAACTGCTGTCCCCAAATCCACAAAGTAAATATAGAAGATGGCAGTGAAGGCTCCAATTTGTGAGAACTAAGGTGTGTATTTCATGACTAAAAGGTAGCCCTGGGTAAGCTTAGAGTACTGCCTCTGACACTCCACAAGGATCCAAGCCACAGCTTGCTTTTTCACTGAAAGGATAAGGACAGCTGGTGTGTGCAAGATGAGTCACTAAAACCTGAACAGATTTGGTAATTTCTAAAGGAGAACTGGGCTGGCAAGACCCATCCTTTACATAAGCAACAGAATCAAAAGAAGGAACCACAATCTCAAAGTAACTGCTGGTGGAAACAGCAGCACACACTCAAGTGACAAGAGACACCACCTCTGACAGGTGCAATGAAGAGTAAGAGAGTGTTGACCATAATTTAAGATGATCTCCCCTCTGTGGAGAAGGAGTCTATGTCCATGATGCTCTGGGTGAGGACCTAGTCCTCATTAACACAGTGACTCACTGAACTCATTGAAGGTAAGAACTTCTGCAAGCTTCTTGGGTCTCCTGTCCCCAAAGAGGTGGTGCAGGGAAAGAGATGGAGAAGATAGGTGAACATAAACTGGGCATAGCCCATTATCTTAGACTTTTCTCTGTCTAGTTTGGTTAGGACCAGCCCTTAGAAGCCATATTCAGTATGCTTCCTAGTACCTCGTATCAAAATTAGGAACTAAAATGTGTCACTACAAAAAAATCAACACAAAAGAAGACAGTAAGGAGGAAATGAGAGACAAAACTCTAAGGCAGAGAGAAAAATAGCAAAGTGGCAAAAGTCAGTCTTATCAGTCATTAAAGAGATTACATTCTCCAGCCAAAAGGAAGCAATTAGTAGCATTGATTAAAAAACATGATCCAACTATATGTTGTCTACAGGAGACCCACTTGAGATCTAAAGACGAACAGCTTGAAAGTGAAAGGATGGAAAAGATATTCCATGTAAGTACTAACAGAGAGCTGAGGTGGCTTATACTAATATCAGACAAAATAGTCTTTCAGTCAAAAACTGTTACAAGAGACAAAGGAGGACACTATATTGAGAAAAAGGTAAATTCACAGAAATATAACAATTATATATGCATTTATCATCAGACCCCCCAAGATATACAAAGCAAACATTAACAGAATTGAAGGGAGAAATGGTTCTACGGTAATAGTTTTAGACTTCAGTACCCCACTTTAAATAATGGGTGGAACAACCAGGTGGAAGATAAGGAAATAGGAGACTTGAATAATACGATAAGCCAATTGAACCTGACACACCTATATATATAACACCCACCCAACAATAGAATATATATTTTTCTCAAGTACACAATGGAATTGTCTCCAAGATAAACCATATGTCAGGCCACAAGTGTTAATGACTTAGTAAAGATTAAAATCACAAAGTAGCTTTTCTGATCATAATAGAATGAAACTAGACACCAATAACTGAAGGTAAACTAGGAAATTTGCAAATATGTGGAAAATAAACAAATGCTGGGTCAAAGAAAACATAAGAGACATCAGAAAATACTGAGACAAAAGGAAATATAACATGCCCAAACTTACAAAATGCAGCAAAAGCAATGCTAAGATGCAAATGTTTAGCTGTAAACACATACCATTTAAAAATAACTCAATAAGCTAACTTTATGTCTTAAGGAACTAGAAAACAGACTAAACCCAAGGCTAGGCAGAAGGAAGAAAATATTAAAGAGATAAATAAAACAGAAAATAGTCAAGTGATAGAAAAAAACCCAAAAAATTGGTTCTTTGAAAAGATCAACAAAATTGACAAACCTCTAGCTAGACTAAGATGACTTGGCTGGGCATGGTGGCTCATGCCTGTAATCCCAGCACTTTGGGAGGCTGAGGCGGGTGGATCACTTGGGGTCAGGAGTTTGAGACCAGCCTGGCCAACCTGGTGAAACCCCATCGCTACTAAAAATACAAAAATTAGCTGGGTGTGGTGGTGGGCACCTGTAATCCTAGCTACTCAGGAGGCTGAGGCAGGAGGATCATTTGAACCTGCGAGACAGAGGTTGCAGTGAGCCAAGATTGTGCCACTGCACTCCAGCCTGGGTGACAGAGCGAGACTCCATCTCAACAACAACAAAAAGACTTGAATTACTAAAATCAGAAATAAAAGTTTGGACAGTACTGATTTGGCAGAAACAATGAATTAAGAGAGACTATTAGAAACAACTGTATACCACCAAATAGGGCAAACTACATGGAATAGACTCCTGAAAACAGTATACCAAAACAGAATGAGGAAGAAATAGAAATGATTAGACTTATGACGAGTGAAGAGACTGAATCAGTAATCAAAAACCTCCCAATAAGAAAAGTCCTAGACCAGATGGCTTCACTGATGAATTCTACCAAACATTTGAAGAAGTATTAACACTAATCCTTCTCAATTTCTTCCAAAAAATTAGAGAATCCAGAACACTTCTTAAGTGATTCCGTGAGGCCAGTATTACCCCAACACCAGAACCAGTTGAAGACATTACAACAAAAGAACATACAGACCAGGATACAAAATACTGGCAAACTGAATTTACTAGCATAGTAGTGGGAATAGACACCATGACCAAGTGAGATTCATTCCGGGAATGCCAGGATGACTCACCGTGCAGAAGTCAACCAACATAACATACTACATTAACAGAATGAACAACAACAAAATAAGCCCACATGGTCATCTCAACTGATGCTGGAAAATTTGATGTGACAAGATTCATCCTTTTATTATGAAAGCAATAAACTAGGAGTAGAAGGAAACCATCTCAGATGATAAACAGCATGTATGAATAACCCACAGCTGACACCACACTCGACGAAAAAAAGTTTTTCCCCTGTGATTGGGAACAAGGCAAGGATGCCCACTTTCACCACTCTTATCCAACACAATACTGAAAGTCCTAGACAGAGCAATTACACAAGAAAAAAGTATCCACAATGGAAAGGAGGGGTGAAACTGTCTCTGTTTACAGATGACATGATCTTATATGTAGGAAATCCTAAAGAAAGATTCCACACCAAAACAAAACAAAAACTTAGAGCTCAGTAAATTTGCAGGATATACAACATGAAAATCGGTTGCATTTTTATACACTGACAATGAGCAATCCAAAAGGAAAATTAAGAATTGCAGTGAGCTGAGATCGTGCCATTGCACTCCAGCCTGGGCGACAGAGTGAGACAGAAACCCCGAACAGCCAAAACAATCTGAGAAAGAAGAAATATGTTAGCAGTTGCACATTTTCTGATTTGAAAACTTACTGCTACAATGTGACGGTAACCAAAACATTGTCATACTGATATAGACAGACCAACAGAAGAGAAAGTTGAGAAATAATTCCTCACACATGTTCTAAAATACGGTGCCAAGACCTTTCAATGGAGAAAGCACCTTCTTTTCAACAAATGATGCTGGGAAGATCAGGTGTCCACATGCAAAACAAAGTGGACCCTCACCTACCATTATGTTAAAAAACTAACTCAAAATGGATCAAAAACCTAAATATAAATTAAAACTATACAACTTTTAGATGAAAACATATGGGAAAACCTTCATGACCTTGGATTTTGCAGTGGTTTCTTGGATATGATACCAAAATGAAAGACACAAGATAACAAAACAAAAAACTCATAACAAAAAATAGGACTTAATAAAAAGTAAAATCAGGGCTGAGTATGGTGGCTTATGGCTATAATCCCAGCACTTTGGGTGACTGAGGCATCAGGGTGGTTTGAGCCCAGGAGGAGTTCAAGACCAGCCTGGGCAACACAGTGAGACCCCGTCTCCACAGAAAAAAGCCAGGCATGGCAGCACATGCCTGTAGTACCAGCTACCATGTAGCTGAGGCAGGAGAATCATTTGAACCTAGGAGATTGAGGCTTCAGTGAGCTGTGATTGCACCACTGCACTCCAGCCCGGGCAAAAGAGTGAGACCCTGTCTCAAAAAAAAAAATTTTTTTTGAGCATCTAAGGACACTATGAAGAGAGTGAAAAGACAACATCACTGGTCATTAGGGAAAGCAAAACCACAATGAGAGACCATGCCTGTTAGGACAACTGCTGAAAAATAGAGCAAGTGTTGATAAGGATGTGGAAAAATTGGAACCCATGTAAAATGGTACAGCCACTGTGGAAAACACTTCAAAGTTTCCTCAAAATGTCAAACATGGAACTGCCATATAACCCAGCAGTTCCACTCCTGGGCATACACCCAAAAAGAATGTAAAAAGGGACTTGAATAGATATTTGTAGATAATATTCATAGCAGCATTACTCACAATAGCCAGAAGGTAGAAACGACCCAAGTGTCCATCATCAACCGGTGAATGATAAACAGAACGCAGAATATTCATACAATATTTCTGATACGTGCTACAACATGCAAGAACGTTGAAAGTGTTATCCTAAGTGAAATAAGCCAGGCACAACACAACAAATATTGTATGATTCCACTTACAGAAGGTGCTTAGAAGAGGCAAATTCATAGAGACAGAAAGCAGAATGCAGATGAGCTGGCAGGGAGAGAGAGTCATTAACAGGCAGAGCTTCTGTTTATGATGAAAAAGGGTCTGGAATTGGATGATGGTGATGGTGGCACAACACTGTAAATGTACATAATGCACTAAATTATATATCAAAAAGTTTAGATGGAAAATATTACATGTTGCCACAATTTTTTTTTTTTAAGGAACAAAAATGAGTGACTCTATGTTAAGAGGAAGAAAGATGATCCCACCAAATTCTACCACTCGAGAGCTTCTAGGAAATAAGCCCTATCTTTCAGGGGACTCTTCATATGCAGAGATAAAGGCATTTTACATAAAACATGTTTGCAGCTCTTTCAATTTTATTTACTAAAAAAGATACTTCAGGCTGGCAAGATGGCCGAATAGGAACAGCTCTGGTCTGCAGCTCCCAGAGAGATCGACGCAGAAGGTGGGTGATTTCTGCATTTCCAACTGAGGTACCTGGTTCACCTCACTGGGACTGGTTGGACAGTGGGTACATCCCACAGAGGGTGAGCTGAAGCAGGGTTGGGGGTTGCCTCAGCCAGGAAGCGCAAGAGGTCGGGGAATTCCCTCCCCCAGCCAAGGGAGGCTGTAAGGGACTGTGCCCTGAGGAATGGTGCACTCTGGCCCAGATACTGTCCTCTTCCCATGGTCTTCACAACCTGCAGACCAGGAGATTCCCTTGGGTGCCTGTAGCACCAGGGTCCTGGGTTTCAAGCACAAAACTGGTCGTTTGGGCAAACACCAAGCTAGCTGCAGGAGTTTTTTTTTTTTTTTTTTTTTTCTCCCCACACCCCAGTGGTGCTTGGAATGCCAGGGAGACAGAACCGTTTACTCCCCTGGAAAGGGCTGAAGCCAGGGAGCCAAATGGTCTGGCTCGGCGGGTCCCACCCACATGGAGCCCAGCAAGCTAAGATCCACTGGCTTCAAATTCTCACTGCCAGCACAGCAGTCTAAAGTTGACCTGGGAGGCTCAAGCTTCGTGGGGGGAGGGGTGTCCGCCATTGCTGAGGCTTGAGCAGGTGGTTTTACCGTCACAGTGTAAACAAAGCCTCTAGGAAGTTCAAATTGGGTGGAGCCCACAACAGCTCAGCAAGGCCACTGTGGCCAAACTGGCTCTCTAGATTCTTCCTCTCTGGGCAGGGCATCGCTGGAAAGAAAAAGCAGCGCCCTAGTTAGGGGCTTATAGATAAACCCCCATCTCCCCGGGACAGAGCACCTCGGGGAAGGGGCGGCTGTGGTTGCAGCTTCAGCAGACTTAAATGTCCCTGCCTGACAGCTCTGAAGACAGCAGTGGATCTCCCAGCACAGTGTTTGAGCTCTGCTAAGGGTCGTACTGCCTCCTCAAGTGGGTCCTTGACCCCTGTGTCTCCTGACTGGGAGATACCTCCCAGTAGGGGCCAAAAGACACCTCATACAGGAGACCTCTGGCAGAGGCCCCTCTGGGATGAAGCTTCCAGGGGAAGGAACAGGCAGTAATCTTTGCTGTTCTGCAGCCTCCACTGGTGATACGGAGGTAAACAGGATCTGGAGTGGACCTCTAGCAAACTGCAGCAGACTTGCAGCTGAGAGGCCTGTTAGAAGGAAAACTAACAAACAGGAATAGCATCAACATCAACAAAAAGGATATCCAGACACAGAAATCCCATCCAAAGGTCACCAACATCAAAGACCAAAGATAGATAAATCCACGAAAATGGGGAGAAACCAGTGCAAAAAGGCTGAAAATTGCAAAAACCAGAATGCCTCTTCTCTTCCAAAGGATTACAACTCTGCCAGCAAGGGAACAAAACTGGACAGAGAATGAGTTTGACAAATTAACAGAAGTAGGCTTCAGAAGGTGAGTAATAACAAATTCCTCTGAGCTAAAGGAGCACATTCTAACCCAATGCAAGGAAGCTAAGAACCTTGAAAAAAGGTTAGATGAATTGCTAACTAGAATAACCAGTTGAGAGAAGAACATAAATGACCCGATGGAGCTGAAAAACACAGCATGAGAACTTCGTGAAGCATACACAAGTATCAGTAGCTGAACTAATCAAGCAGAAGAAAGGATATCAGAGACTGAAGATCAACTTAATGAAATAGAGAAGACAAGATTAGAGAAAAAAGAATGAAAAGGAATGAACAAAGCCTCCAAGAAATATGGGACTATGTGAAAAGACCAAACCTACGTTTGATTGGTGTACCTGAAGGTGACAGGGAGAATGGAACCAAGCTGGAAAACACTCCTCAGGGTATTATCCAGGAGAACTTCCCCAGCCTAGCAAGACAGACCAACATTCAAATTCAGGAGATACAGAGAATGCCACAAAGATACTCCTCGAGAAGAGCAACCCCAAGACACATAATCATCAGATTCACCAAGGTTGAAATGAAGGAAAAAACGTTAAAGGCAGCCAGAAAGAAAGGTCAGGTTACCCACAAAGTGAAGCCCATGAGACTAGCAGCGGATCTCTCAGCAGAAACCCTACAAGCCAGAAGAGAGTGGGGGCCAATATTCAACATTCTCAAAGAAAATAATTTTCAACCCCAATTTCATATCCAGCCAAACTAAGCTTCATAAGCAAAGGAGAAATAAAATCCTTTACACACAGAAAATGTTGAGAGATTCTGTCACCACCAGGCCTGCCTTACAAGAGCTCCTGAAGGAAGCACTACACATGGAATGGAACAACCGGTACCAGCCACTGTGAAAACATACCAAATTGTAAAGACCATCGACACTATGAAGGAAACTGCATCAACTAATGAGCAAAATAACCAGCTAACATCATAATGACAGTATTAAACTCACACATAACAATATTAACTTTAAATGTAAATGGGCTAAATGCCCCAAATAAAAGACACAGACTGGCAAATTGGATAGCGTCAAGACCCATCAGCGTGCTGCATTCAGGAGACCCACCTAACATGCAGAGACACACACACAGGCTCAAAATAAAGGGGTGGAGGAAGATTTACCAAGCAAATGGAAAGCAAAAAAAAAAAAAAAAAAAAAAAGCAGGGTTGCAATCCTAGTCTCTGATAAAACAGACTTTAAACCAACAAAGATAAAGAGAGACAAGGTCATTACATAATGGTAAAGGGATCAACACAATAAGAAGACCTAACTATCCTAAATATGTAGGCACCCAATACAGGAGCACCCAGATTCACAAAGCAAGTTCTTAGAGACCTACAAAGAGACTTAGACTCCCACACAATAATAGTGGGAGACTTTAACACCCCACTGTCAATGTTAGATCAATGAGACAGAAAATTAACAAGGATATTCAGGACTTGAACTCAGCTCTGGAAAAAGCAGACCTAATAGACATCTAAAGAAATCTTCACTTCAAATAATCAGAATATTCATTCTTCTCAGCACCACATTGCACTTATTCTAAAATTGGCCACATAATTGGAAGTAAAACACTCCTCAGCAAATGCAAAAGAATGGAAATCATAACCAACAGTCTCTCAGACCACAGTGCAATCAAATTAGAACTCAGGATTAAGAAACTCACTCAAAACCACAACAACTACATGGAAACTGAACAGTCTGCTCCTGAATGACTATTGGGTAAATACTGAAATGAAGGCAGAAATAAAGATGTTACTTGAAACCAATGAGAACAAAGACACAACATACCAGAATCTCTGGGACACATTTAAAAGTGTTTAGAGGGAAATTTATAGTACTAAATGCCCACAAAAGAAAGCAGGAAAGAACTAAAATCAACATTCTAACATCACAATTAAAAGAACTACAGAAGCAAGAGCAAACAAATTCAAAAGCTAGCAGAAGACAAATAACTAAGAGCAGAACTGAAGGAGACAGAGACACAAAAAACCCTTCAAATCAGTGAATCCAGGAGCTGGTTTTTTTTGAAAAGATCAATAAAATAGACCACTAGCTAGACTAATACAGAAGAAAAGAGAAAAGAATCAAATAGACACAATAAAAAATGATAAAGGGGGTATCACCACTGATCCCACAGAAATACAAACTACCATCAGAGAATACTATAAACACCTCTATGCAAATAAACTAGAAAATCTAGAAGAAATGGATAAATTCTTGGACACATACACCCTCCCAAGTCTAAACCAGGAAGAAGTCAAATCCCCGAATAGACCTGTAACAAGTTCTGAAATTAATAGCCTACCAACCAAAAAGAGTCCAGGACCAGACAGATTCACAGCCAATTTCTACCAGAGATACAAAAAGGAGCTGGTACCATTCCTTCTGAAACTATTCCAAACAATAGAAAAAGAGGGAACCCTCCCCAACTCATTTTATGAGGCCAGCATCATCCTGATACCAAAACCTGGCAGAGACACAAGAAAGAAAGAAAATTTCAGGCCAGTATGCCTGATAAACATCAGTGTGAAAATCCTCAATAAAATACGGGCAAACCGAATCCAGCAGCACATCCAAAAGCTTATCCACCAGGATCAAGTAGGCTTCATCCCTGGGATGCAAGGCTGGTTCAACATACACAAATCAGTAAACATAATCCATCACGTAAACAGAATCAGTGACAAAAATCACGATTATCTCAATAGATGCCAAAAAGGCCTTTGACAAAATTCAACAGCGCTTCATCCTAAAAACTCTCAATAAATTAGGTACTGATAGAATGTATCTCAAAATAATAAGAGCTATTTATGACAAACCCACAGCCAATATCGTACTGAATGGGCAAAAGCTGGAAGCATTCCCTTTGAAAACCGGCACAAGACAAGGATGCCCTCTCTCACTACTCCTAGTCAACATAGTATTGGAAGTTCTGGCAGGGCAATCAGGAAAGAGAAAGAAAGGGTATTCAACTAGGATAAGAGGAAGTCAAACTGTCTCTGTTTGCAGATGACATGACTGTATATTTAGAAAAACCTATTGTCTCAGCCCAAAATCTCCTTAAGCTGAAAAGTAACTTCAGCAAAGTCTCAGGATACAAAATCAATGTGCAGAAATCACAGGCATTCCTATACACCAATAACAAACAGAGAGCCGAATCATGAGTGAACTCCCATTCACAACTGCTTAAAAGAGAATAAAATACCTAGGAATCCAACTTACAAGGGATGTGAAGGACCTCTTGAAGGAGAACTACAAACCACTGCTCAAGGAAATAAGAGGACACAAATAAATGGAAGAACATTCCATGCTCATGGATAGGAAGAATCAATATTGTGAAAATGGTCATACTGCCCAAAGTAATTTATAGATTCAATGCTGTCTCCATCAAGCTACCATTGACTTTCTTCACAGAATTAGAAAAAACTACTTTAAATTCCATATGGAACCAAAAAAGAGCCTGCATAGCCAAGACAATCCTAAGCAAAAAGAACAAAGCTGGAGGCATCACACTACCTGACTTCAAACTACACTACAAGGCTACAGTAACCAAAACAGCATGGTCCTAGTCCTAATACAGAGATACAGACCAATGGAACAGAACAGAGGCCTCAGAAATAACACCACACATCTACAGCCATCTGATCTTTGACAAACCTGACACAAACAAGAAATAGGGAAAGGATTCCCTAATTAGTAAATGGTGTTGGGAAAACTGGCTAGCCATACGCAGAAAACTGAAACTGGACCCCTTCTTACACCTTATACAAAAATTAAGATGAATTAAAGACTTAAATGTAACACCTAAAACCATAAAAACCCTAGAAGGAAACCTAGGCAATACCATTCAGGACATAGGCGTGGGCAAAGATTTCACGACTAAAACACCAAAAGCAATGGCAACAAAAGCCAAAATTGACAAATGGGATCTAATTAAGGAGCTTCTGCACAGCAAAAGAAACTATCATCAGAGTGAACAGGCAGCCTACAGAATGGGAGAAAATTTTTGCAATCTATCCATCTTACAAAGGGCTAATATCCAGAATCTATAAAGAACTTAAAACAAATTTACAAGAAAAAAAAAACCCCATCAAAAAGTGGGCAAAGGATATGAACAGATGCTTCTCAAAAGAAGACATTTACGCAGCCAACAAACATGAAAAAAAGCTCTTTATCACTGGTCATTAGAGAAATGCAAATCAAAACCACAATGAGATACCATCTCACACCCATTAGAATGGTGATAATTAAAGTCAGGAAACAACAGATGCTGGAGAGGATGTGGAGAAACAGGAATGCTTTTACATTGTTGGTGGGAGTGTAAATTAGTTCAACCATTGTAGAAGACAGTGTGGCGATTCCTCAAGGATCTAGAACCAGAAATACCATTTGACCCACAATCTCATTACTGGTTATATACCCAAATGATTATAAATCATTCTAGTATAAAGAGACATGCACATGTATGTTTATTGCAGCACTGTTCACAATAGCAAAGACTTGGAACCAACCCAAATGCCCATCAATGATAGACTGGATAAAGAAAATATGGCACATATACACCAGGGAATACTATACAGCCATACTAAAGAATGAGTTCATGTCCTTTGCAGGGACATGGATGAAGCTGGAAACCGTCACTCTCAGCAAACTAACACAGGAACAGGAAAGCAAATACCTCATCTTCTCAGTCATAAGTGGGAGTTGAACAAAGAGAATACATGGACACAGAGAGGGTAACATCACACACTGGGGCCTGTTGGGGAGAGTGGGGGCCTAGGGGAGGGACAGCATTAGGAGAAATACCTAATGTAGATGACGGGTTGATGGGTGCAGCAAACCACCATGGCACGTGTATACCTATGTAACAAACCACGTTCTGCACATGTACCCCAGAACTTAAGGTATAATTAAAAAAAGATACTTTAAAGAAATATAAAAAGCTTTGCATCACTGTAATCAGAACCTTTGCTACTGAAATTCTGTCTATTCCTTGAGAACTCAGCCTTTGTCTAAGAGTGGCAATGTCATCAGAAAGAAAATCAAACTTTTAAAAAAGTGTTCTTGGTTTGATTGTACAGGTGACCCCCACAACTCAACTTCACCAGCCCATTTAAATAAATTCCCTCTGCAGGTTTTACTATACATTTTTGAAAATGTTATTTTTTGTAGAGATGGGGTCTTAAACAATGTTTCCCAGGCTGGTTTTGAACTCCTGGACTCAAGCGATTCTCCTGCCTCAGCCCCCCAAAGTGCTGGGATTACAGGCAAGAGCCAACACGACCAGTCCCCTCTGCAGTTTTGGAAACTCCTATTTGTAGCCCATGATTCCAGTGTTACCTCTGGTCATAAGACAGTGCCATGGCCCGGATTCCAGCGTCACATCCTGGATAGGCAAAGAGCTGCTTGAGGTCCGACACCTGCCTGACCACGACCACTCCGCTGTCCCCTCCTGTGAGCAGGTACTGTCCATCTCGGCTCAGCTGGATGGCCTGTGAGACAGCAACATTCAGTAGAAATGAGGTTCTAGGAAACTTTCAGCTCCCACCCTGTGTTTGAGTCACTCTCACACTAGCTACTGTAGTACAGGGAGAAGAGAGAGAGATCTCAGGAGTTTTTAGAAAATCATGAGTTGTAGAAGATCTGCCATTTTTCAAAAACCAAATGGACAAAGTTTGGCAATGGTTGAGATTATTTTTGGCTTTGCTTTTTTAAAGACTAAGTAGCAAACTCTTCCAGTTCTACAAATGCTACTAGAATGGTGGTGTGTGTTGTGGACTGGGACCAGTGCTCTTAACGAGAAGCCCTGGCATCTCTTCATCTGCACTGTGGACATGCTAATAAGCCTGTTAGTCCCAAGACTTGGCAGATGGTGCCGCCTGACCTCACATCCCCTCTAATCCCCTGCTGGGTGCAACTCCAGCCGGAGGGAGGCAGCCAGCAACCTTGGCACCTTCCCTGAGCCTGTTGGATTTTGACAGCAGTTGGGAAGAAGACTTGGTAGAGAGCTACAACTTCCAGGGTGATTAAATCCCAGTTCAGCATTTTCTTGCTCCAGGGCTGACAGTGCTCCAGCCTGTGGTTTAGTCAGCTCTAGGCTGTGCCCCTCTGTCCTTTCCTACTAGCACTGAACAGACAGTACAGGCTCAGAATTTGCTCTTTGATCCTGTAAAATGGGCATCCACAAATGAAATCCTGCAGGCCAAATGCAGCCCACTGCCTGTTTCATATAACTGTTTGTTTTAACATGTTTCAGTGCTTGAATTTTTCATGACACATGAATATTTATATGAATTCCAAATCTGAACCCCCATAAACAGGTTTTTTGTTTGTTTGTTTTTGAGGCAGGGTCTTGCTCTGTCACCCAGGCTGGAGTGCAGGGATACAATCTTGGCTCACTACAAGCTCCACCTCTCAGGTTCAAGTGATTCTCACGCCTCAACCTCCTGAGCAGTTGGGATTACAGGTGCCCACCACAACACCCAGCTAATTTTTGTATTTTTAGTAGAGATGGGGTTTCACCATGTTGGTCAGGCTGGTCTCGAACTCCTGACCTCAAGTGCTCCCCCCCCCCCCCCCCCCCGGCCTCCCAAAGTGCTGGGATTACAGACAAGAACCACCACACCTGGCCTTCCATAAATAAAGTTTTACTGGAACATCGCAACACCCATTGGTTTATGACTACTTTCACAGGTAGTTGCAACAGAGAATGTAGAATCCTCAAAGCCTAAAATATTTACTTTCTGTCCATTATAGAAAAAGTGTGGCAAATCCTAATTATCCCTCCCTACTCCAAAAGCCAATCCTATTAGCCCTTCCTCTCCTCCTGCCTGGTACCTCCAAGCCTTGTTTTCTTAGCTTATTAAGATACAAATTTCCTTTCTTTAGTGGATAGCATCGGAGTTTTAAAGCCACTACAAACACCTGTAATCGCATGTCCACCTGGGTGCAGGGGAATACAGATTGTGCTGGCAAGCCAGAAAGAAAAAAACCTAATTTCTGATACATTCGCACTGTTCTACATTCAGTTCTAGTATAGCTGCCTTAAGTCTTCACTCTTTGACAAATTTTTTAAAAAATCATAGAAAGGGAAAGACTTTCTTAGCCATTTAATTCACATTCACCCAAATGCCAGCTTTTAGTAGTCTCTTAAATACAGCTTATTCTCAACAACACAAAAACACATCTAGGAAATAAAAACCCAAATGTGGAAGAGAGTTGCATATTCTCTAAGTCTCGTTAACTAAACATAGATATTAAGATATTTTCAAGATGAGCAAAAATCAATATCCTTTTCCCCCATTCATTTCACAAATGGCAATCTCTAGGGGTGTCTGGGAACTGCAATGAAGGCTAGAACAAACAACTATTTGCTACACATATAAAATTCAGCTGATGAAAATCGATTAACCTTATGGTTGTGGTTCACTTGAATTTTATACTTGAAGCTTTTTACTGGATAAGTGTTATACCAAAACAAATTAAAACCATTAATCTTTAATTCTTTGTTCTAGTAAAGAATCTCTAATCCTGCTTCCATCTGAAATTAAGTAAAACCTGGGCTTTAGGGACTATACAGTCATCAGCATTCAAAACATTTTAATGAACCAGATGCCTCCCAAGGTGAAAAAAGATTTCGCTGCCCTCTTTCATGAGAGGCCAAATTCCTCTTGGCAGCAAGAGCCAGGGTAACATTTAGCAAGCAGCACCTGATCTTCCACTCAAATACTGACAGGCCGCCTCCATATCCAGGTTGGAGTGTTACTAGAGGGAAACCTCTGGAAACGTGCCCAGAGACACGTTAATCTCATCCCCTGAAATCCTGAGTGCTGTGGACAGCGCCGTGGCTGCACCGGTTTTAAGGAGGTAGTAGCAGGCCATAGCAGTCTGCTGGGGATGACCACATCCTAAAACACAGCCTCAGGAAGGGAAAACAAATGCGTTCCCCTGGGTGAATGGTGGTTCTCCCTTGTTTAGGATAAAATAACTTTGCTGCTCTGTACAGGCTGCCTCCTTAAATATCAGCTGTTCATAAAGACATCTCAACACTGTCTAGTTGATGGACTATGATATGCTGCTAACCAAAATGCCACAGAGCAATCTGGCATCTAAAATAAAAATAGGTGGGAAGCCTTGATTAGTGCAGAGCTTCCCCAGGCTGCCGGCCTACAGAGTTCTTGGTATTTCACAGAAACATAATTTCTGGTCTGAGCTGATGACTAATTTGTTTCCATGGTGTCCATTCCTCATATGGGCTCAGATTGAGGATGAAGCTGGAGATTCTGCTCTGAGTGCCTTGGATTCCCAGCCTGTGGCTGCCTTCCTTGCCTCCCGAGGTAGTGAGCGGTGAAAGTATCAGTCTCTGGAGCTGCGGGCAGGTACTGCTCATTTTAGGCAAGCTCGCTTTAGTCACACAGCTGCCACTTGCAAGCTAGCATGATAAAGTGCAGGAGTGCTGGGAAAAGGCAATGGATTGTTTAAGCCTAAACTCCAGCGGGAAATATTATGGAGGGAAAAAGCGATGGCTACAGGGCAGAGAGGAGAAGCACGTGTGCACGAATGGTCTGCAGAAAGCCTCCCACTGCTGCCTCAAGGAACTTCCCAGAGCCCCTGGTACTAACTGAAATGCCACAGAAATTGCTTCAGTCAGCTGGGGATCTCAAATTATTTTACAGATTTATTAGCGTAGCTGACAACATAATCGCAACTCAAAGTGACAGATTATCCACATTATTATTGTAAAGAAAAGAGGAAAAGAAAATCCTCTGATGTGTAGTTGGTTTAAATGCAGCATTATGGGAAGGTAGGGAAAAATAAAAGCGAGTTCGAGTGTGTCTGTGTGCGTGCCTCGTGGTGGAGGCTGGCAGAATGCAACGGAGAGACCACAGAGAACGGTGGAGACACAAGAAGGAAGCCATCCACCGAATCAAGAAATGAATCCCAGGAGACATAGCAGCAAGGGTCCTTCATTTCCTCATGTAATCTATATGTAGGAGCTTTGTTCCCTGACACCAGTATTTACTTAGGAGAAGGGGGTGATCAGACCAGATCTGGGAAAGTGGGAGAATTTATGTCATCTAAGCTGCCTAGGTCAGGAATAGCAATGAGTGAAATATCCAGAGCTAGCCCAAAGCCAGGGTAGAAGCCCCTGTGACCCTACTCCTGCCTCCAACATGTCCTGGGTCCCCTCATTGTATACAGCTCACGTGCCCCGCCCTCCAGCCTGATTCTGGAAAATGAGGACCACCCCAGCTTTCTTTTACTTTAACCTTCACCAAGGAGTTTGGAGGTAAGAAACAAAGGACCTTGACAAACTAGCCTCTGAAAAGAACAGTTCTTACTCTTTTTCTCAATGTCTAATACTTGTGGAGTCCTATCCTGGAGACGAAGCAAGAGCCCGGAAGGTCCACTGGTGGTGCCATTTCCGGTAGACCCAATGGGAAAAAAATGCCTGCCTAATTCATAATTTGAAGCCCAACTTCCTTAATGTGTTTTGGACTTATTCATGAAGAAGTCATATCTGAAATTAATAATCCTAAATAGTCATAATCCGTACTGGTCCCACCACCAAGCTATTCAGATGTAAAGAGACTCCAGTTTTAAGTGTCATCTAATGTACTATTTCAGCTTTCATACTCAGAAAACAATGTGCAGTGCGTTTTCTAGAAAAAAAAAAAATGAGCAGTGCCACTGAAAGCCACCCAGGATGATTCAGAAGCCCCTAAGGAAACCTCTTCTATTGAAGGACCAGTCTCAGCTGTGCCGCGTGTATGTGTACTTGGTTTAAATGCAGCCAGCATTATGGGAAGGTGGGGAAAAATAAAAGCGAGTGTAGTGTGTCTGTGTGCCTGCCTCATGCTGGAGGCCGGCAGCTGGCCTCGTCCACCGCTGTGGTGTGCGAAGTGTGTGAGCCTTTTCTGAGTGCTACCTAAAGATTTTTTGTGGGTGTGGAAAAGAGGCCCTCGGCAACCCAAAAATAGAGGTTTCTTTCACGAACCCTTTCCCTCCCCACTTGACACGAGTTGAGGTAAAAGTCGTGAATGCTGAAGAGTCCCCAGGGCACTCACTCTTATGTTATCTTCTGTTTCCATTGTGGCCTGGAGTTTTCCATTCACACTGAATGTACAGAAGAGGCCGTTTTCATAGAATATGACACAATGACCCTCTCTCGAAGCCTGAATGAGTTTTGGTTTCAGGCAGTTTTCAGGACCCTCCAAGGTCCTCAACAAGTCTCCATTCATGGAATGTATGAGACATGGTCCTTCTGAGAAACAAAAGGCAAAATTATTTAATGAAAACAGACAAATACAATCTGAATCTTGAGCACAGATCAAACAGGATTATAGAACCACACTATAGATGTAGAAAGCCTTTGAAAAACTTCCATCTTACGTGCAAGTTATTATGCAAAATCTCTTCATGTTTGCCAGATCTCACCTTCCACTCCGGAGAGGACAGAAGCCAAATCATGTAAGTCCAAGTTCACTTTCCTCAAGAGACAGGAAGTTAGTCTCTGAAATTCATTATGCTAAGAGGCAATACAAACTGGAGGAACTGGGAAACAGGATAAGCTTCCAATTCTAGCATAGCTTCAAGGAGGCTGGGATGCAAACAAACAAGGGCTGTGGGCAGCCACACTAAGACCTGTCCTTGCAGGATACCTTGCAGGAGCCCTGACAGCCACGGCAATGTGGGCCTGTGCAGGGACAGCCAGCTCAAGCAGCCTCTGAGGGCCTTAGCCTTCTTCTCTACAACTGCTCACTACTTTTTTACACTGAAAGGGGGTCCCTGGTAGTTCTTCTCAACCTCCAAAAAATTCACACAGGAACCCTTCGGCCACTCTCCTTGGCAACTGAGTGAGTCCACCTCCCTGCTGCCTCCACAGCAAGCAGCAGCATCCACCACTCCCAACACCTGGGTGGACCACCAGGCCAAGGTGCCAGAGGAGGACAGGCAGCTGCTGGGAGCCCACACACAGCCAAGCTTTTTGTTTCTATTGAGTATCTGCTACATGCAAAGCAAAGAAGGAATAAGGAACAAAGATTGCTTGTGCGATGAGCAAGTTCCAAGAGATATCTCAGTCAGATAACGGGGGTCACTGGGGTATATGCCCTGCTACTCCTCTGGCTAAATTACTCATGACCACATGGAATCATTGCGTTTTCCCCACAATGACTACTGAAAGCTTGCCCTTTTAAAAATAAGGCTTTTAGCTCTTTCTTGACCACTCAGGTAGTTTATAAATTTTTAAAATATCCACAGGCAGTCTTTGCTTTACATAGTTCCAGCATGCATGAATTTCAGTTATCACTCCTTAAATAACACCAGCCCTCCAATAACATAGTTCAAATTTAGGTTGTCACAGTAATTGCACAAAGTATGCACTTTTGTGGCTAGCTCTTCAGTCCACAAATCACTATATAAATAACAGATGTGCATCATCATCATCAGTGACCAATCACATCACTCCTTTCAAAATATGTCGATGACTGCTCACTGCATATCTGTTATTCAGGTCACACACAGACAGCAAACTGTGCAGCTGTGTTGCTTTTTTGTCTCCCAGTGATAAAGCCATATAATATTTCACAAAAATGGATAATCAAAAAAGGGTATTGGCCAACAAAGATGAAACTGCAGTAAAGAATGGAAAATGATAAAGCTGAAGGTACAATTTGAATTGAATATAAATGGGGTTATAGAAGAAAGAGCTGCCTGTGGGATGCTGACCCTGCTGAGACACTGTAGATATGCAGCCAGGAAAGGAATGAAGGAACTTATCAGTGTAAGTTAGGGAAGAAGGTGTAACAAAGATGTCCCAGAATTGAAACCAGCAAAAGCCTCACATTAAAGGAATTCTAGGGAATATTTCATGACATTGAAAGCACAAAAGATGAAATGTTAGATGCTGATCCCAACTTAGAGTATGACAGCTCCCCAAGGCATAGAAAAGATGCTAGCTCCTTAACATATGTATAACATGTACATTACATGTATATAACAAGTTCAAACTACTCTTGATACGTTTTTCATAAATAATTATCAATGTGTCAAATGTTTTAAATTACAATGTATTAAGTACATGTGAGTTTTACTACCTTTTTCATGTTATATGTATAACTGAGTATGAGTTTTTAAGGTTTTGACAAAATTATTATTAGAGACAGAGTTTTGCTCTGTCACCCAGGCTGGAGTGCAGTGGCATGATCATGGCTCACTACAGCCTTCACCTCCTGCAATCCTCCCACCTCACCTTCCCAAGCAGCTGAGACTACAGGTGTGCACCACCATGCTCAGCTAATTCTTAATTTTTTTGTAGAGGTGGGGGTCTCACTGTGTTGCCAGACTGGTCTCAAACTCCTGGCCTCAAATGATGTTCCCACCTTATCCTCCCAAAATGTTGGGATTACAGGCATGAGCCACCGAGCCCAGCATGACAAAAATTTTTAAAGACGATGGAACAATTGTAAAATTGACCAATGATTATTCAGATCACTTTGTATGGTTTCAGTTTGCATGCTTGCTTTTACAGTTCCATACTACTGTGCAAAGAAAAGATGACCTGTAATATAATAGGTTCATTTTACAACTCCTGTTGGCTCAGGATGTATGAAATTATTGAGTATAAGGGAAAAATCCGGTGGTTATAGAATTCTTGCTATCATTATTACTATTTCAGTGTTTTGACCAAATTTATAAACACAATCCTTTAAATATTTAAAACACCTTGTTAGCCAGACTATTATACTTTAGGACACAGGTAAGGTGATCCAAATACTCTGTTTCCCCACCAGATAAACCTAAAAGACGTTGAGATATAGTACTTTGTTCTGTGTTCAGACCTCAGCTCAGAGCAGAGACAGAGAGATGGATAGACTATTACGACGGGATAAGCAACGAATTGGAAACAGCTCCGTTCCCAGTCAGATCCTGATTTGCTGCGTATGCTTTTAGCTTGCTTATTATCTTGGGCCTAAATATATGATGCTGTTTCCAGCACGAACCTTCAGGCAAACCAGCTTAAGTATCTTTCTACTCCACTCTCAATGCCACTGTGGCCCCTGCCTTATTAAAACAGACAGGGTCAGGGGCTTCCGTTCAGATGTAAGATGGAACCCGGCCCAGTAACAGCGCAGAAGAATAAACAAATATACAAAGATGTTCCTTGTTCCTGCTTCATGGGAATATGAATATTAATAGGATATGTTTGTAAAAACATCTTAAACTCTTTAGAGCAGTGCTGTGAAACAGAACTTTCTACAGTGATGGAAATGATCTGTATCTGTGCTGTCCAATGTGGTGGCCACTAGCCATATGTGAGTACTGAGCCCCTGAAATGTGGCTAGTGCCACCAAGAAACCTACATTTCAATTTTATTGAATTTTAAATAATTTAAATAGTTCCATATGACTAATGGCTAGCATAACAGACAGAAGTTTTAGAAAAAAGGTACCAAATTAATCTTTGGTAATTTGTTTCTAGAAGACAGCAAGAAATGCATCCATTTTGTGAAGGTACCACAGGTTTACCTTGTGAACCACTCAACACCAGGCCTAGCTCAGCACAGACTGCAGCACATGTGACCTCATAGTCATGGCCTGTCAAAATGGCCCGAGGAGCAGCAGTCTCACCTTTAGGAAAAAACAGATAAAAAGAACAAATCAATTCAAGTTCATGCAGATTAAATAATCAACAACTTGCTCCTAATTCCCATCATGCCTATTTAATTTATAGTTTGGGAATTTGTCCAGCAATCCTACTTTAGGACTCGATCCGAGTTATATACTATAGTTTGATTATGAGGACCACATCCTGCTAAAATGTCAAGTACCTTTATGTGATTATCAAGCAACAATGGTTGAAAACTCAGGGTTAAATACAACAAAATCTGCATTCCAAAATGCCTCATAAAAAATTAGCCCCTCAATTAGATGTTTTATGGTCAGATGACTATAAAATTAGGAACCTTGGCTCAATTTACATTTCAAAGAAAGGACTCGCCCCTCCCTCTTCCCTCCTTATCCTCTGTGGACCGCTGAAACCCATCATAATGAAGACGGTCTGAACTAGACTTCCGCTACCTCCACAGGAATTCTACAGCCCCTCTCTTAAATACCTATTCTCTCTACTAAGCTTACGTATTTTTCTGATATATAAATTTCATGGGTATATTCTCTGTAGTTCATTCAAAGAACCAAAAATAGTAATAATAAAAAAAAACACCTAAAAAAGCCAAACCCTTACAGATAAGTCTACAGATAGTGACTGAAAATGAGGGGCGGTGGGTGGAGAAGGGGGGACAGAGAAGGAGTATCCAAAAAACGGCAGATGTTGCCGAATACTTTCACAAGTAGAAAGAACAAGTCATACTGTATGTCTGTCCCAGACTAAAAAGAAAAAGTAAGGTTGGTTGGTTGGTTGGTTGGTTGGTTGGCTGGTTAATAAGGAACCCACCATGACTAAATAAAATGGTAATGGGCTTGATTTGTTGATTGGTTCATGCCAAACCACAAGGATAAACCGGATTCCATGTCTAGCCTGAAGAATACAATTTGAAAACTAAAGGAATCCTCTACTTTTATAGTCTCTAAAGGTAAAGACACAAAAAGTCTTTCCAAGTGGAGAGAAGGATTCTATTAGTACTCTTGATTTCTTGATTTGGATTTGTTTTATATATGCTTGATAACTAACACTGTGTAATCCAGAAGAGACAAATGTGCCCACAGAGTCGGTGGCTACCAGCAGCTGTGGAGCTCTGTGGAAGAGAATTGTTTGTATCTTAACCCCAGACAGCTGACTATCCTTGGAGCAGTCAGCCACTCAGAGGAAAGATGTCCAGCAGCTCAGAGGAAACCCACTGAAAACCTAGTGTACTTGGAATGCTGCCGTCAAAAAACTAACCTGGCTTCCAAAGTGGGGGTTCTCCCAGTAGGTCACTGGGTTATTTGAAATTTTATGCAAAATGTATCTACATGCCTGTTTTTCTAGGTACCAGGAGAGGAAAACAAGTTTTACTGAATGGACAGAGGTCCATGACCAAGAAAAGGTGAGAGGCTTCTACCCTGAAGAGAGGTCTAGTCTCTACCTGTAGCCCCACTTCACCTGGAGCCAGCAGTCACTTCAGGTCTAACCTTCCACACGACAGTTCCAATGCATGTACCAGAGTACATAATACAGGGCCATGTCCCCACAGTGTCCTTCAAGGCTTTGATGACTGTAGGTAATTCTGAGTGGGACTTAAGTTGAAGGGATGTCACACAGAACTATGCACCACACTGGCAGTGCTATGTGCAGCCAGCCGCTGGACCTGGCCTACAGATTTAGTGATAAAGGGAGACCAAAAGTGACATACGAAGAGGCAAGGGGATAGGCAGAACAAGGGGCTTTGTTTCATTTGATTCCAAGTTTTGAAACTTCTCTGGGAGGCAAACCTACCTTAATTAGAAAGTTTTCTTGACATTTCCCAAGCCACAAATAATTTGTCACAAGAGCAATTTTTTTTCTTACAAAGTCCAGAAATTTGGGAAAATTTTAAAGAAATACAGCAAATAATGTAAGTCAATCTGAACTACTTAAGCTTCTGTTAGGATCCACAAATTTTAGGAATAAGTGTACTGTTTTAAAAAATTATTGGCCAGGTGTGGTGGCTCATGCCTGTAATCCCAGCACTTTGGGAGGCCAAGGCGGGCAGATCACCTGAGATTAGGAGTTTGAGACCAGTCTGGCCAACATGGTGAAACCCTGCCTCTACTAAAAATACAAAAAATTAGTTTGGTGTGGTGGTATGCGCCTCTAATCCCAGTTACTCAGGAGGCTGAGGTAGGAGAATCGCTTGAACCTGGGAGGTAGAGGTTGCAGTGAGCCGAGATTGTGCCACTGCACTCCAGCCTGGGTGACAGAGCAAGACTGCATCTCAAAAAAATAATAAAATAAGAAGTTATCAATACTTTAGCCCTGATTCTTGGTTTCCCTTTTCCCCAGAAGGCTGTACATTCCACAAAAATACCATACAATGTTGTTTCTGAAATTACTATCTAATTAGATCCATTGGCAACTTTTTTTTTTTTTTTTTTTTTTTTTTTTTTTTTTTTTTTTACCAGCAATTAAAATCATTAAGATCTAAGGGAATATATTTTTGGTGTAATTGTTGTTTTTTGTTGTTGTTGTTGTTTTTATAAGTTACCATTTCATGGATGGTGAAATTTGTGTTTTAACTTGAATTGTCTTGGAATTCCTCAGTGAAAAGTGAAGGTTTGAAGGAAAACTGATGTCAAATGAAGTCATTCTAAGTATAAGACAAAGTAAACAAAGGACAGATAGATACTGGTGGTCCCAGAGGACAACGTCACTTAAGTACATCAGTGCTAACTTTTTGTTTTCTCAGGAGCATGGTGGAAGAAGGGAGAGGATTGCTGTCAGTTTTCTTTCTTTCTTTGATGTAAAAGAGTTGAAATACTGAGAGTTTTCTATGACTATAAAGTTAAGAGTTTAGGAAACCTCGTGATTAACCCCAGAAGGTGGGTTAAGATGCAAGCATTATTTTTTTTTTTTTTTGTAAACTCATAAGATTTTTATCATTATGCTTTGCTTACAAAATACTAGTTTCCAATAATCCAAACTTTATTAAATCATTTTTCACCCCACAAATCAGAACACACACACATGCAGAGTAATTACACATGCAGAGTAATTTCAAAACTGAAAAAGAATTTCTTCTTTCCTTAGGGCCTGATCTCTAAATAAGGAACTGTTCAGTGCTAGGACTTTGGCTTCAAAGTTTGGCAAAATGTTTGCTAATCCCGGAAGCAGGTTAGACAGTTCAGGAAATACAAAAAAAAAAAAAAGAGAGAGAGAGAGAAAACCAAATTAAAAGCATAAGGGTAGACTTATGATCATTAGGTTCTCAGGTAACTGGTTTCACAGTCACTGGATTTCCAGTAAAAAAGACAGTGCTACTTAACTTTCCTCACCTATAGGAAATGTACATTACTGGCCTCTATAAACCCACATACAACAATATAAGGAGAGATATCATGTCATTCCTCTAAGAAAAGCTGTTTCCAATCTTCTTTAAAGATTGTATTCCCTTTATTATCTGCTGTACAGATTAAGCATTCTTTACATTTTCTTCTTATCAAAAAGTACATTCAAAATAAATACCTACTACTTGATTTTTAAAAGTTTTGTAACAAAGAGCTTGAAATAGTTACACTTCAGTATAGCAAATACATGATATGGGATTTAAATCAAACAGGTCAAAACTGTTTAAGTTCAATGGACATTTTGGGAACCACTTGTAATGAAATTACTGAGGGTAGCAGAGATAATCGGAGGCAGAGCAGAGGCTTTACATGTGGCTCACAGAATCTTTTTATGTCTCTGTAGTTACACTGTATACATCATCCTGGATCACAGCAGAGCCCAAGTGACGACATCCCACAGAAAGTAAAGGCAAAATCCCTCCATATCTATGTACATTTCTGTTTGGAAAGCCTAGAAACAAAATCTTGGAACCATATAACTCATTCTCACTGCAGTATTCTCAGAAATCTGCCCCTCCCAACTACTTGTCAGTCCACGTAGATTTTAATACCCAGGGAGAAATAATCAGCTCAAACAAGATGATTCTGGCCATATATTACTTTTCAAAGATGCCAAAGCTATCAATAATCTCTCATTGCAGTCTCTAAACTGAATGAAGAGCAAAGAAAAAAAAAAAAAGTCTTCTCAAAAATATCAAGTTAATTCTTTTGATAAAAATTTGCAATAGTTAAGGGATACAAAAAGTCTTTACCTTTGCTTTCTGAGATAGTAGGATCTACCAAAGGCTAGACCGTAAAGCAGAACAGATTCCCTTAAGAACCTTTTAAAGTCTTACTGCTTGAAAAATTGTCATGGCCTTCAATAATGCTGAGACAAAAATTTATCTTGCTGCTAGTTTAAGGGACCACACTTCAAACTCTTCTTAAAGAAAAATAAAAAGAGAAAGAGGACAGACTTCTAGGACTGCTTTGAAAAGCTTGAGCAGTTACTTCAAAGGAAAGGGTGTCTTTGTCCAGAGAGCAGGTTTATGACTACTGATGCAAATCCTAACCAAAGGCTGAAAAGGATACTGAGTGCATCTTTATGGTTGGCCTTAAAGGAAGATGAACAAGTCAAATGAGATTAAAGACAGCCCAAATTCTGCTGCAAATACCAGGGCACATCAGGTTTTACAGAGGCACTGCTCTCAGTACATAATACTAGATATCAATACCAACTTACAGAGACAATTATAACAACCTAACTTGCATTCAAGCAACACAAGATCTCTATAATGACCACTTAGTATTTATACTGGACTTATGTTTTAAAACATTAGGTGAAATATGTTAACACCACTAGGCAGAATAGCAAATGCTTTTATTAGTTGTGTTTCTCTGGTGCCCTCACAACATTAAGTATATTTATCAAACAGACTGTGAACCACTTAAAATTACACCTGAAGGAAAAGAAGAGGAAAGAGGAATTTCTCTACTATCTTGCTTATAAATATCCAGTGAGAAGAATATTTCATAAGGTCTATATCCATTAGGGAAAAGAGGTGACAATCCAGGTAAAAATAGATCCGACATGTATTTCTGGCAAACTTGTAGTTACTTTTTAAAAAGTGAATAAAGTTCTTGGTGTTTTGGCATCATCTCCTTACTCTTATGAAAATTAGATCACTTTGAAATGCAGTATAAAGTTTTCACTTGTAGGTTAAATATGTTGTTGTTAGCACAGTGAATTCTCTTCATTCCATTTTCTCAATACCATCTATTATGAATGAAGTGGGATTAAACATTTTCCTATTCTTAGTTTTATACAACTAAAATTATTTCTTCCAATTAATACTTAGTTTAGATGACTCCTGGCTGGGCCAGAAAATAACATATCCCATTTGTTCACCCATTCATTCCTTCACTCCTTCATTCACTTAATAATATTTATTGAGTTTGTATTCTTAATATGTGTGAGGTACTATGGAAATAAGGAAAGGAGTAAAACATGGCTTTTATTTAAAAATAACTTGATTTTAAAGGATCATTGGATCTGGTTTTGTCAACAGTACTATAAGCCTGCAAATTATAATTATAAATATCTATGCTTGTAAAGGTCAACATAATAGTACTGAGTCCATACCACTTGTAACAACTAATTTTGAATGCAAAATCAATATTTAACAATAATTAACATGCTTAAAGACCACCAATATAATTTTTCTCATTAGCAGAAATGTATCACCTGAACTTTTATAGAGGAAAATCAAAATATAAAACCTGGCTTTATTTTAAAAAAAAGTAATAATTTCAATAGAAAACAAATTAAGAAATAAAATATATTTGTTTAAAAAGCCCAAATACATAATGAACTTATTAGGCATATATATTTTATAGATAAAAAACAAAAATATATTATACAATATATGCCAGTCATTTCCTAAAGATGGATACCTCTATTTTACATGTGCCCTTTGTACCATTTAGTTACGATTCATTACTACAAAACATTCATGTGAAAACTGAATACTAAGCTTTCTCATGTGGCTCACCATAATGGTAAATCAAGAAAGGAAATGGCTTTGCTAGCGTGGAAGTGAGGTTAAATATTTTTTAAACCTTTTCCATTAATTTCCTAGTTTTACAATGGAAATTATACTGCATTTTAATTATGCTTAGAAAAACGACTTGAAATTTGTTCTATACATTTCATCTTCAAACCATTTCCCTTCCCCTATTCATCATGGTCTCTTTGGTGAAAAATCGTAATTTGATTAGACATATAGACTACAGATGACAAGCCATAGCTGCATTTAGAGTACAACCACCATCAGACAGGAAATTTTAGTACCATCTTCTTGTAAATAATATTAGAAGTATTAATGCAAGACAAGATAATGTTGGTACAAAGAAAACGGTAAGTTCTTGGTATGTAACATTTCTCCTCCTCTCTGATACATAATAAATGACTGTAACATGGGAATCACCCTCTAAGACCATGGTTGACCCTTGAACAACATAGGTTTGAACGATATGGGTCTACTCATATGTGGATTTTCTTCTGCCTCTGCCATTTGAGACAGCAAGACCAGCCCTCTGCTTCCTCAGTCTACTCGGTGTGAAAGACAACCAGGATGAAGACCTTTATGATGATCTACTTCTACTTAATGCATAGTAAATCTATTTTCTCCTTATGATTTTCTTAATAACATTTTCTTTTCTCTAGTTTACTTTATTATAAGAACACAATATATGATACATATAACATACAAAATATGTGTTAACCAACTTTATGTTATCAGTAAGGCTTCCAAGTCAACAGTAAGCTATCAGTAGTTAAGTTTCTGGGGAGTCAAAAGTTATATGCATGTTTCTGACTGTGTGGAGGGTTGGCACCCCTGACTCCTGTGTTGTTCAAAAGTCAACTGTACATTAGAAAATGGGTTTATATGAGTGTGTACCTACAATTGTATACTTAAAGTATACCCCTTAAATGTGTATTTGAAAAATACAAAATCCTACCATGACATGTATTGTCATAAGAACTCAGTATAATGCAGTTGTCTTTTTGTGTCTCTTGCAAATACTAAGAATGCTTTAGTGATAGGATTGCATCAAATTCTCTATAGCTGCTATTCTAATTAAGTGTATAGTTTAGATAACTCTGACCTAGACTGCCTGAGTTTAAATCTAGGCTCCAGCACTTGCTAGCTACGTGAGCTCCCTTGGGCAAGTTTCCATAATTCTAGTAAGAAGATCCTAAAAGCGTCAAGACCCAGGGCAGAAAGTAAAGGCATGTTTATAATTTCTCCATGCCTCATCTATAAGTCAAGGATAATAACAGTAGATACCACACAGCGCTACTGTGAAGATTAATGAATTAATATGTAAAGCGCTCAGGATGGTGCCTGGCATGTAGTGAGCACCCATTAGTATCATCTGTAAGTAGCAGTAGCAGCACACCAGGCATGGTGGCTCATGTCTGTAATCCCAGCACTTTGGGAGGCTGAGGCGGGTGGATCACGAGGTCAGGAGATCGAGACCATCCTGGCCAACATGGTGAAATCCTGTCTCTATAAAAATACAAAAAAATCATCTGGGCGTGGTGGCGCCTGCATGTAGTCCCAACTACTCAGGAGGCTGAGGCAGGAGAATCGCTTGAACCTGGGAGGCGGAGGTTGCAGTGAGCCAAGATCCTACCACTGCACTCCAGCCTGGTGACAGAGCAAGACTCTGTCTCTTAAAAAAAAAAAAAAGTAGTAGTAGTAGCAACAGAATGATCCCTTTTTTCACTCTCTGTTATAAACACTCCTTTCATTGAAAGTATAATATCTGATCCTATGCTGCATAAAAGCTAATTAGAGATGGTTCTCTCCTTGATAATTCATATAAATTCTAATACAACTACTAATATCTGGCAGCCTAGAGGCTAAAAGTGGGGAGTTAAGGTACAGTACAGTAATTAGGTGCATTCCCCAAATGAAAATATCTTTTTTTTTTTTTTTTTTAGACAGGGTCTCACTGTGTTACCCAGGCTGGAGTGCAATGGTGCGACCACAGATCGCTGCAGCCTAGACCTCCCTGGGCTGAGGTGATCCTCCCACTTCAGCCTCCCGAGTAGCTGGGACTACAGGCACCACACCCAGCTAATTTTTTTTACTTCTCGTAGAGACAGCATCTCCCTATGTTGCCCATACTGGTTTTGAACTCTTGGGCTCAAACAATACCCTTGTCTTGGCCTCCCAAAATGCTAGGATTACAGGCATGAGCCACTGTGCCCGGCCTGAAGTATCTTTATTGTCTCTGATTATCAAGATATTACATGCTCATTGTAAAACATTCAGATACTTTAGTAAATTATAATGAAGAAAATGAAAAATTGCTTCCAAATTCACTACCTATAAATAAATGTTGCTAATATTTGTCTTGTGATCATTTCATACTTTTTCTATGCATATATGTACATAGAATACAAAGGTATACACATACAGGCATAGGTACTTAAGTTATACATGTAGCTTGGTGATCTTTTACACTTAGCAGTACAAAGAGTGTATCCCTCCATGTCAATATTACAAATTTGTGTATCTTTGTTAATGCTTGTACAGGACTTCATTACATGGACATATCATTACTATACTTAACTAATGTGCTTCTTTTTTCCTACTTGCTTGAGACTTCATTTGTTGTCTTCCCATGGAGCGGCTTGGTCTTTGGTTCTAGGTAAGCTATGGCTACTGTTGCTGCATATGAGTGTCTGGTAACATAAACATGGCAAAATTCTACCCCCAAAAAAGAAAACAGGTAGAAAATTTGCTGAAGTGAAATCTTATTCAGATTTGTTGAAATGCAACATTGAGTCTGATTTTTATGAATATAAATTAAAACTGAAAGTTGGTTTTATCTGTTTATCCTAAATACCCAAATTATTTAAAATTATTTAAAATACATTCTCCTTAACATTTTAACCTTCTTTTGTTAAAAAATACTTAAGTAAGGGACTCTGAAAACTATAGAGGAATTTCATATCTTTTGCTGTTTAACACTCCTGACCCCACTCACCCCAAGGAAATAAGGCAATCTCTCAGTTGTGCAAAGTTACAAGCTACAAGAATGAAAGCTTAAAAAGCTCAACAGTCATGTAGCCTTAAGCCACAAAAGGCATTAACAATTCAGAGTATTTTTTTCCTATATAAAAACACTTCAAATCCAAAATCTGAAGTCTTATCAAACACATTCATTTTCTCACTTGAATGTGAAAAAAATTACTTTAAAAAAATTAGCAGATAAATGATATGTAATGATATATAATGATTCTGTTAAAAGATCAAGAAAATCAATTTTTAAAAATTTGTTAACACTTACAAACTTCTGCTCTGTAAAGCCATATAAATGAGCATAGCACATAAAAATTGAGGTAACTAGAAAAAATAGGGTTTAACTGTTGCTTTGTAAAAAAAAAAATCAGATTTAAATATTGAATTTCATATAAAAATGGTTATCTTTTCATAAATTATCAGTAATATCTAGAGTAAAATGTGAGTTACATAGGCACAAAGCTGCCGTAGAATTTCTCTTATGAAATGAGCGTTTTTGCAAGGTAGTAAAGTCAGTCTACTATGTTGTTCCAGGAAGCCTTAATTAAGTGTATCCTTGGTAGTTCTACCAATAATGTCATGGACTCCCCTTCCCCCACACAGATTCTGCAATATTTTAAAAGCAGAAGAATCCTACATTTAGTTGACTAGAAGGAATTTTTACTTTCTTAGACTAATTGCAACTATTGTTTGAAATTAAATTTCCCATATGAGCATAAAGTGTCAAGAAAACTTTCTTTGGCATGGCACTATTAAAACGGTCTACATATGAAGATACTCAGTTTCAATCCGAGGGCATAAATCATCAGTTCTTCTGTTCTCATATTTATATGGCTATAACCTATGGGCTGAATGGTACAGTCATTTTTCCCTGCAACCAAACAAGGTAAATAAATGTGATATATTGGCATATCACCCCGCCACTCTGCATATGGTGCACATTAAGGTTGTATTCATTTGCCATATGAATATAATTCCTTTTTACCACATCTACTATTAGTTACAAGCAGTAAATACAGAGTTGTTTTGCTGGAACTTGAGGGCCTGCATTACATCATGGAGCACTAAACATCCTGGACCTTCTGGAGAATTTCATAGACATACTTTTAATGTCACCTAAACTTGAACACTGCCAACATACCATTTGAAAACGCTTCTTGATAAATGCTTCAAGGAAAAAATTAAAATACAGGGTAGTTGTAGTGTGACAGTACATTCTAAATGCAGGCCCAGAAGGGAAGGTCTGGATGAGACACACACAAGAACTCTTGCTCCTGACAAAGGATCAGATCAAGAGTCATACCCAGGTATAAAATGATTTCTTGTTCCAAGCATTACCTTCTTATTCAGAATCTAGTGAACATAAGGAACCTAAACTTAAAATACCATCCAAATAACTTCCTCAACTGTAACTTATTGAAGAGCTGTGATCAAGAAGCTAGCAGTTTATTTCTGAAGAGCTGTGATCAAGAAACTAACAGTTTATTTAATCACAAACTGTGGTACTTTGTTTCATTAGGCAAATACTGTGCTTACTTTTTCCTTACACAAAATATTTATTGTACAGTTGCAAATCCAGGTTAGGGTGGGGTAAAAGGAGGAGTAAAGTGATTGCTTTTTAAGAAATCATATGGTTCAACACAAATGTACATACCTTGACATCTGCGACCCTTAAATAATGTATCACACGCAATTAAAAACAAAGTACACCTGTCTTAACCAAGTACCAATTTTCATGTTTCCCAACATTAAGTCCCCAAATGCATCCAGCAGATGGTGCTCTAGGACACCTACTTACAAAGAGTAATATTGTTTTTATTACATCCACCTATATTTTGGCAATAATAAGAATTTATTAGTAGCTTCAGTAAAACATACTAGGCTTCAAAATAAAAAGGACGTAATTCCTAAATATGCGCACAAAAATATGCATACACATAAGCACATGTGCACAGAGGCAGCCAGTAAATAATTCACACCTGGACATGTTATGATACTACTTTTCTTACAGACTTGATGAGTAGTCTATGTGTATCAGTAGTATTTATAGTCACATGGCAAGATCATTCTAAATTCATTAAAAAAAATTTAGAATGCCTTAAAGTTAGAATTCATTTTTAATTATAGCAGGAATGTCTCATTAGGGTGATACTAGTAAAATTAACAACAGTAGGATTTACGGTAATGACTTAAGTGATTGATGAGCGTATAACAAAATGAAGTTTTAGACAGAGAAAAAGCAGGGCAGCTATGGCATACAGTACTTTAAAAAACAGCTCTGTGGTCTGTTAGTGCTAGCCTTATGGTTAATAAAACCTTCTTTCTAATTAATGGTGCTGAAATATTCTTAAAGAACAGAATCTTGTTGTTATGAAGAAAAGTTAGGTTTTTTTTTTTTTTCAGTAGACGCCAATCCCATAAAGGAAAAAGCTGACATAGATTAGCATGTCTGATTGCAATGAGGAAAAGAAAAAAAATGCCACCTTTCAATCAAATCAAAACCAGAATTCGAGAATGGAAAATGCGAGTATTACTGAAATACTACACACACAAATCTATGCAACACCCTCACAGTCAGCAACCATTTGCTTCTGAAGCTGATCGAATGTGGCTTTAAAAGATATTATTCAGATATCTAAAAATACCTAGTAAACATGTAATTTTTAAAATCCAAGTTTATGAATATAAAATAGTGAATAAATAACAACTGTTTTGTATATATTCATCTTGCTTATCTAAATAAGATTGTGTGAAAGTTTAAAGTATTTGTTTATCAATGGAATGCACTAGGGAACATTTTCTCCAAAATTTGAAAATGTGCAGTCTGGAGAGCATTATTCTGAAGGCCAAATAACTATCTCAGGAAAAGAACTTTGGTGACAAGGCTCAGTCCTAAAACACAGGGTACTAGGACAAGGAGAGAGAGATGCCATGCTTTCATGTACAAAACATCTTTCAGTGAAATATTCTTGGTTAATTTCATTTTTTAAATCCCTAATTAAATGGAATCCTGTATTAATTTTTCTTCTCATTGAGAAAACTGCATTTTACAAGAGATAAGTATTACAAAACAATAGAGTCAAAGATGAAAAACTATCTGGTATACAGGAAAATAAGCCTTTTACTATGTAGTATAGGCAGGTTTCATAAAACATTTACACTTTTTAAAGCCACAAATTATAGTATTTATAGGTTTTACACTTGATCTTAGCCAAAAGGCCAAGAAGTGATGTATTTATAGGTTTTATCCAGTTTGAGCTAGCCCGATTTTGCCAAAGCAGTATGTATATTAATATTAGATAATATATTTTTTAAACATTGTCATACAGCTATCAACTTTACATATAACATCAATATTAGATTTGGAATAAACAGTGTATGTAGGCTTATGACCCTAGAAAGTAAAATGACTACCTATTCTCATTATTTTTTAAATAAAAAAACCCTGAAACAGACCTATAAAATGCAGAAAAAGCAATAACCTGGTTTTCTTTTATGTATTTTCCCTTCAAGAAAGAAAAAGTCTACAATAAAAAATGTAAAGTTGAGGTATTAATGTGCATTTATAGAACATATTGCAATTATATGTATATACACGCTTCACCACTTCTTAAAGGTCATTTACATTGTATCTAAGAGGTACAATATAGGAATACGCATAACCTAAAACCCTTCATCTGAAAAGCTGTGACTTCAGCAGCTGCATCGGGGAACCATCAATGAGCCAGAGGCTTATAAAATCCGAACCAGCTTGCATGAAACTGTTTGAAACAGTTTATACACGGTAACAATGTCTTTGTTTTTGTTTGTCATTTTCTTTTGAAAAGCGTAGACTGCATTTTCCATTTTTCTATTCTAATGTGTGTAAATTCTCATTATAAGAAAAAGTGCCTATTTGTCTTTCTCCTGGATTCATCTTTCAAAGCTGAAGCAAAATTAAATCGGGGCATCAGACATTATACAGGGGCTTGAAAGGATAAGGTTCACTTTGAGAAAGGTAATTTAATTCAGTCATGATACATTACAATTTTCTAAAATTTTTATTAGATGTGCTGTTATATTATTCTTTTATTGTTTTTCTTTTCATTGCTAGCATTACTAGGAGGTAATGTCCACCATACTGCAGACAATGCGAGGGTACAGATGAAGTACACTATGAAAAATATAACATTATAATATTTACTCTAATGCCAACAAGATGGTGTTTTGTGGTGATTTATTTGCTCTAATCATCCTGTGCTTCTGATAACACCTTAACTCAGTTCTGTTGTTGCTTTCATTTTACAGACAAGACAGAAGGACTACAGCAACGCTTGGAACTTAGATTTTTTTTTTACTACAAACCCCAGGATTTGTTCAGTCCTACTTAATTCATTTTTTAAAGGTCATGCATGTAAAAACAATCTCTAGGTTGAGTTATAAAGTATTTAAACATACGAAAATATATTTAAATGTATACATATATCATGATATATATCATACTTTCTTCCTTCTTGAAAAGCTGAAAATTCGTAACTTTAAGGTATACTTCAGTTTCTGAAATGCAACAGCAATTACATACAAGTGTAGCTAATAAGTCTTTTAGCTGCTGCTGAGAATACACATTGGTAATGACGGTGTATAACATACAGAACATGATTAAGTAAAATAAAACGAGAAACCAAGAACCCAAATATCTATGTGTGTTTAGATTTCTATATGTGCATGAAATATCTTACATTTTTAAGGCAAGGAAAAGTTCTTAAATATTTTGAGATCAATAGCAAAATGGTAGATTTCTTATCTATTTTAAATCTACATTTGCCTGAGATGAGTGAATCTCGGTAACTGGATTTACAGAAACAGGAAAAAAGAAATTGAAAGTAGTCACTTATTCTAAGAGGCCAGAAAGGAAGAAGGACCAGAATATTGTGTTCATGATGAAAAGAACATGGTACTTTTCAAAAGAATATGAAAAACAAAATCCCTGAAATTTACATCTTTATAATTTCTATTGTAATCATATAGAGATGTCTGTATAAATGTGAAATGCATGTATACCTACTCCCTGACATATACAGACACTACAATTTGATCACAAATTCTGTATTATCAATAGCATCACAGCCTTAAAATTATTTCTCATATCCTATTTGCGTAGGAAATTATCCCTTTTTTGATTAAAATAGGAAATATCTATTAGATGTTCATTGAATAAAAACTGTGTTTACCTACTACACCAAAGTCTATAATGTACATAATAAGAAACAGCTTTGAAAAATACTTCACATATACTTCTTTTAACACTATACTAGCATTTGACTAAATGTTTTGGAAAAAAGGTTCATTTTCATACAAATATTATACATTTAAGCAACGCTTTGAGAAGTCAATCCAAAATATGATGGCCTTAAACATATTTAGACCATTTCACAATCTGGGGTGGAGTGACAGAGCAAGGACCGAGTATTCAGGTAAAGTCATCAGGAAGAACGTGATCCTTCCTTAACCAAACACATTGCAACTTGCTTTAAATTAAGAAACTGTAAATATTTAAGAGCAGTTAAAATGCTCTACCTTCTGAAGTAAAAATCTAAAGCTATTCTTGCAGGAATTCTACAGTGTTGTCATAATCATTTTAATTAAATTCTCATTTTTCAGGTAGTCCCTTTAATTGTTTTTTCCTACTTCTTAATGTGTTTTTCTAAAGCCATTTCTTTTCTGCAGCTGTGTGCGATTGGTTTTAATGGTAGCTGCTTCCTTTTTTGCCTTCTGTGAATTACAATTTTAAATGGTTACACATTTTTTGTTTTACTGCCTTCAGCATAGTTTCATAAAGATGTTTAAGGCTGTTGGTGAACATTTTCATTTCCCATCTGAAAAACCAAGAGCCAATTTGAGTATTCCATATTGGCCTTTTATGACCTGTTTTATCTTTTAAATACGTAAATGAAAGCATAACTTTATAAAGACTAGTTTGTTTCTATGAAATTATAATTTTTATTTTGTTCTTTTAAAATATGAATTCAATAAACAAAGTAATATGTGATTGCTCTTTTATGCTGTATCTTCATGAATAAAAAATTATTTTATTTGGTGACAGCTATTTCCAATGAACTAGAACTTTTGGATCATGAGAATAGCCTATAATATGAAACATAAGATTTCATGCTTGGATTTTAATTATCAATGGTCACAAAATGTTGATAATGAGGCTATCTGGATCATTCTTAAATTATAACTAATAAATTAAAAATACTTGATAATTCTGTTTCACTTTTACCATAACAAAAAGGTAACTTTACTGCAAAATGTTAACTCTCTACATTCTTGTAAAAGTTTACTTTAAAAATGAATCATACTTACTGCCTGGGTTATCTCCAATCCCACTGCATTTTCCATTCCAATACCACAGCAAAAGAGTTGCATCACGTGACCCTGAGAGAATGTAGCAATTTCCCCCAATATATGAATCTGAACGAGCGAGGCAAGTGACGACATCCCAATGGCCAAACACCACTTGGATCAATTTTCCTGTAATGCAAAACAATTTTCTTTAAAATTGCTATTAAAAAAATAAAAATTCTAGTGAACAGACAACTTGTAAAACAACAAAGCTATATGAACTCTGATTGTCATAGTTCAGATTTTATAATAATTTGACATGGTCCAACCTAACAGTTTTCTTTGCATGCTAACAAGAACAACAAAGAAATAAACTGAAAAGTGCTAACATTTTTGAAAGGCATATGTTAAAACTATTTCAGCAAATAATACTTGAGGATCATGGCACTGTATCATTACAAATGGCTTCTATATATTACAAATGAATCATGTTTACTAATTAAAGCAGGCCCAGGAGAACCCTTTTGGAACCATTTTAACACTTTCTTGGTTACTCTATATGATTCAAAATAAAACTTAGTTGCCTTTCTGTAAAAGTACTTATAATTTAGATGTCACTAATAAAAACCTGTCTCTGAATTACTGAAGATTTAACATATTTCTTGTTTTAAGTGATCTATACAAAGACAATATAAGTCACTTTGGAGAGCTTCTACCTTTTCAAATCAGGCTTATATGGAAATTATGATGAAAGAACTAATATACTGTGATTGCAATTTCAGCCAGGTGATTCTTTGTCTTAATTGTCTGATGAAAATTCCTTGAGGGTGCAATTAAGATGGTAATGATTGGGGACAATGGAGAGAAACCCAGTAAACTTACTATATATCTAAGCCTTCAAACACAGAACAGTTGTTCATGTAAAGGTGTCAGAAAAAAAGTAAAGCCCTCACCCTTTAAGAATCTTTGTTTAACCAGGTATGGTGGTAATAATTCACACAAACTTGTCTAAAGAATTGAGTATCTATGACACACCCCCATTCCATCTTTAGAGTTTCCAGCTAACATATTTGCTTTGACATGTCTACAGAGTCTACAGATAAATGCTATACAATGTCTACCCTTAATATTCAGCATGGCTTTTTTAAAAATATGTTTTTATATTTTGATTATAAAATATAATTTCGATGTTCAAGGAAAAAAAGGCTACTAAGCTGAAAATTAAATATGCCTAAATAGTTTATGTATTTAACCTGGAATACACTGTAAACTTCTTAAACGGTTAAGGTCTCAAGTACTGGCATATCAAGTGTATTTAACTTTACAAGATAACAAATATAATATTTACATTAAATTTTTAAAACTGTTGATTTTAATAAACCTAAGGCTTATTATGAAGGCTGAAAATTTAGAAATAAAATTCTGAAATATTATCTAAATCAGATGGAAAAGTCAAATACATGTTTTCATTCATGAGTGGTAGTCTTGCATATAGCCTACTCTAATAAATTTAAAATCAGATTCATTTCAACCTCAAGTTGCAAAACTAATATAGTACTTTTTTTCTCCTGTGATTAAGGGAGAGCAGACTTCAAAGCAAGTGTCTCTAACTGCTAAATGTTCAAGATGTTCAGTTTTGAATTTCTTCAACCTTTTAAGTTGACACCAAAACATTTCATTAAAAAATAAGCTTATATCAATAAATAAAGAAGAATTCAAGACTTTCAAGAATTTAAAAAAATGAAGAGCAAATTAAATATGAAATATGTAATAATTTTTACTTCATTTCCAATTTACATGACAAACAGAATGTGGAGGTTCAGTGGTAAATTGGCGGGGATCAGAGTACAGGCAGACCTTACATAGGATAAGACAAAAGTTAGGTAGCTGAAAGCAGTCTTATTAATAACTAGAAAATCAAAGGTTAAATCCATGTATTTTAACTACTGAAAGAAACTGAATACATCATATAGTGATGTGATCATAGAGAATATATATGACTTCTGCTTTAGCCTATGCCTAAATGCTGAGAGCACATAAAATATAGGTGTGATTGAAATAGATTACGTACGGGCAGGCTTATTTCAGATTTGAAACCCAACACTCAGTGGGTTGTAGGAGTGAGGATGAGTGAAATAACTAACCAGGTATTTGAGGTAGACGACACAGAGGAAACCCAGGTGTTCTTCATGCAGCAGGAGGCTTGCAAAGAACAGCTATTCACTTGGTAACTTAATTTCCAACTCATGTGAGGACAAAGGGAAAAAATTTAGCTGTAAAGATGGGATGGATTAAATATAGGGGCAGAATTTTACAAGAGTCACATGTTAATTCTCATTAGTTGAAGTCACTGCTCTGTTTCTCCAATGTCAGTGTAAGGAAACATGCATTCAGTCACTAAAACTTTTTAAAATTTTTAGTGTTTTGATTGTTTTCCAAAGAGTTATCACAATTAATTTTCATTCAACAAATACCAAGCACCTATTAAGTGCCCAGCATTAGGCCTTCTTACCTGTATACAGTGGTGAACAAACAGACATGGTCCCTGCCCTCAGCCTTTACAGTCTTGTAGGGCAGTCATTAAACAAACCCAAACAGGTATATAATTATGAATAGGGATAAGTATTATAAAAGAAAAGAACAAGGCTGGATTAATGACAATAACAAGAGAACAAATTTACACTGGGTGTCAGGGAAGATCTAAATGAGAAAGTGACATTTAACCAGTTACATCTAAAGGGTTTTATATGTTAACACAAATTAACTTTATTCTTTACAATTTATACTTTGGGCTCAACTCTGGAACACATTATTTTTTTAAGTTTACTTTTTCCTGTTCTGGCAGCCTTCCTCAGCAATATTTGTTATTGTTCTAAGGTTGAGGTTCACTCCTCCTAAATAAATCACAGCATATAAATACCTGCTGCTCTTTTTGGTAAATTATTTTCTGATAATCTCATAAGTGTTCCTCAACCTTTATTTTTTGTTTCCTTTAATACCAGTCCACCTCTCCACACACTAATATCAAATATTACCACAAGCACTAGAATATCCCTTTTTTGACAGAACAAATTTTCTAGTTAATGTTTTATTTGACAGCTGTGCTACAAATAAAAAAATTCAAGCTCAGGACTCTGCACCACTGAATCTAAAATGTGGCCTGAAAATAATTCCGACTGCCAGGGGAAGGTTTTATTGTTGCCTCTGCTGTTCTGGTTGTGACCCGAAAACATGATTTATGTTTAAAGAATTTCCTGTTACAACCCATGTTTCTCCTCCCTCCCCGCCAATCTAATAAGAGAAGGATTTTTTTTTTTTTTTTTTTTTGGCTTGTGTGCTAAAATATAATTGAATAGAACACTTGTGTTAGCTTTGCCATTATATATTACTGATCATACAATTTTTCCTTGATTCTCTGCTAAACTTAAGAAAAAATATTTAATATTCCTGTTGTCGTAAAAACACAGACACATATTTACCCTAACTGAAAGTATTTTGAATAAAACTAGCATCAGAGTTTTTATACAAGATATTAAGAAAGACACCAGGACTATCATTTGAGATTTTCTTTCTACAGCTTTTCTGGTAAGTATAAATATTTTTATTTCACAAGTTAAGTCACTGAAATGAAGTTTAAAGCTATTCCTTATTTATACGTTTCATACAACAAACGCACACATTTTTAAAGACAGTACATTAGAACGTATTTTGAAAGAAGGAAAAGAATGACATCAGGTTTATTAAGTCTAATGTAACATGGCAGACATACTAGGAACTTAGTGTTACAAAGTATAGCATTTTCCGAAAAAATTCAGTGACTGACTGGTAACACCTGGATGAGACAACATGGGATGATCACAAAGCGTGCTATATTTAAAATTAAAAGAGCTAGGTCCAAGGCCCACTTCTGTCACTATTAGCTATATAAATTTCAGTAAGTTACATAATCTCTCTAAACCTTAGTTTTATCACCTGAAAAATGGGGATAAGGCACCTGTTTACTTCACAGGATTATTGTGAGACTGAAACAGTGGTATGTGAAAGAATTTTATAAATTCTATAAAATTGTGTGAATATAGGATTTCAATTATTAGTATTATATGAAAGTGAAGTTAGCTTTACTCTACAAATATTAATACTGTCTTTAAAAAACAATAATATAGAATGTTAACAAACTAAAAACACTCAAATGTCAAAACCAAAGATTGACATGGTTTATGATTCCATTTATATGACATTCTGAAAAAGGCACAACTAAAGATGAGGAATAGATTAGTTGTTGCCAGGAAGTTGAGGGTGGGGTAAAAAGCTGACTTCTAGTAGGTGGCACAGGGTATTTGGCGGTACTTTGCACCTTGATTGTGGTGGTGGTGAATTACTCTATGGTTTTCATTGTAAACCAATAAGAGTGGTTTACAGTTCTATTAGTTCTATTTTACAGTGTAAAATTCATTTTCATGTTTAAAAATTTATTTCAATCACTTAAAAAATATGTGGAAAAACAGTATGAAGTCCAAAAGAATATTTGAGAAAATCTCCAGGAGTTTAAGACCACCTTGGACAACAGAGTGAGACCCCTGTCTCTATAAAAACTAAAAAAAAAAAAAAAAAAAAAAAGAAATAGCTTTTTCTTTTTTTTGTGCCTGTGGTCCCAGCTACTTGGGAGGCCGACGCAGGAGGATCACCTGAGCCCAGGAGTTTGAGGCTGCAGTGAGCCGTAACTGTGCCACTGTACTCCAACTGTTGCTTACACTGTCTCCAACTGTGTCTTTAAGCAGAAAACAAAGACATATCCAAGACTCCAAGAGGAGTGTTTAGGTTCAATGGTAATCTACCCCATAGACTTAAACATCTAGTAAAAGCCCAAATAATCAGAAAGGCTTGAATGGTGATGTTTTCTTTCCTATACCTACAGAATAAAGATGGAAACTATGAGAAAACCACATCATCAATTCCATATAACAAACAATAAAGATAAAAAAGATGTTCAAGAACAAACTCCTTGAATAACCAAAAATTAATTGCTCTATAAACTATATTAAAGCAGGAGTATGGACTCAAACATTTTATAAAGGTTATTAACAAGACTGAAAGATGATTTACCATAAAGCATTCAAATGACTAGAAGTTTTAATTTAAAAGATTTTTCAATTCCTACAACATTAAATAAAGATATATGTAAGCCTTTGTTTCAGTTGAAATATCTAATTTCACAGTATACAGTCATGAACTTTATAACAACTTTTTGGTCAACGATGGACCACATATATGATGGTGGTCCCATGATATTATAATGAAGCTGAAAAATTCCTGTCACCTAGTGACATCAGAGCTGTGGTAACATTGTAGTGCAACGCATCACTAACGTTTGTAGTGATGCTGGTATAAAAGGACTTATTGCACTGCCAGATATATAAAGATATAGCACATACAATATGTACAGTGAATAATACTTGATAATAAATAACTCTGTTACTGGTTTATGTACTTATTATCCAATACTTTTTATTGTTAAAGTATATTCTTTCTACGTATAAAAAGTTGATTCTAAAATAGGCACAGGCAAACCCTTCAGGAGGTATTCCAAAAGGCACTGTTATCAGAGGAGATGAAAGCTCCACGCATGTTCTTGCCCCTGAAGACCTTCCAATGGGATAAGAATGTGGAGGTGGAAGACAGTGATACTGATGATCCTGACCCCTATGGAGGCCTAGCCTAATTTATACGTTTTTGTCTTAGTTTTCTAAACATTTTTTAAAATAGAAAAAAGCTACACAATAAGGATATATAGAAAATATTTTTGTACAGTTGTACAATGTGTTTTAAGCTATGTGTTATTACAAGAGTTGAAAAGTTTAAAATCATTAAAAAGTTTATAAAGTAAAAAAGTTTCAGTAAGCCAATTATTACTAAAGAAAAAATTCTAAAAACAAATTTAGTGTAGTCTAAGTGTACAGAGTTTTATAAAGTCTACAGTAGTGTACAGTCATGTCCTAGGCCTTCACATGCACTCACCACTCACTCACTGACACCCAGCGCAACTTCCAGTCCTGTAAGCTCCATTCATGGGAAGTGCCCTATATGGGTATGCCAGTTTTTATCTTTTATTACTATTATTTTTTACTTGCAGAAGACAATGGAATGGTTTTTATCTTTTATACCATATTTTTACCATACCTTTTCCATTTTTAGATGTGTTTAAACACACAGATACTTACCACTGTGCTACAGTTGCCTACAGTATCCTGTATAGTAGTATGCTGTACAGATTTGCAGCCTAGGAGCAACAGGTGACCCCACATAGCCTAGGTGTATCCTGGGATAGCCCGTCTAGCTTTTGTAAGTATACTCTATTTTGTTGCACAATGATAAAATCCCCTAACAATGCATTTATCGGAATGTATGCCTGTTGTTAAGAAACACGACTTGTATATCAATTAACTCTAATGAATTACTATCTCATTTTCATTATTTTAAATATTAAACTATATATTTACTATAACTTTATTTCATCCTCTAACAATTTCTAAAATATTTTAAGGGACACCATTAAATTTCTCAATGTTTCTCAATTTCTTATATGCAAACATTTATAGACATTTACTCAGCCACATCTGTAGTAACACTGAGCTCAGCTTGGTTTGTCCCTTAGGGAGATGCATGTAAATGAATATATAGACTTAAAATTTTTATATTTTAACAAGAGCTACTGTCACACATAAAATCAATAGTCAGCTACTTTTCTTCATGACGGTGTAGATTTCAGCAAGATTCTATTCAGAATTGGGTGGAGGCAAGATATCTACTGCCAAGAGTTAGACTTAATGAGTCTTTCAAGTAAGAAAAAGAAAATCCTTTAAATAATACAAATGTGAGAAATACACTTCCATGTATGTGCACCTGCCATAAGATTATGCAAATACTCATGCATGGTATTTACATACTAGGATTTGCCTTCAAAATGAATCATTTATTCTGTAACCATGAACTTGGGTCACAAACATACTATAAAAAACTGTCTCTTACAAACAGGCTGAAGCAAATTTAATAGTGGACTATATATAGTAGAGTATTATTTGAAGAGGGAAAACAATGCCCTCTTTTCCTTATTTTGTAAATTTTAGGATTTTGTAATTTTTGGAAGGAAGCAGATGAGAATGCATCATAAGCCTCTCAGTGCTACTTATAGTAAACTTTAGTTCACTGATAAAATGAAAATTACCTGTGTCTGTAGAATAGACTCTGAAACTCTTATCCCAGAAGCCACAGACGAGAATATAGCGGTTGTCTGAAGTGATGACAAAGCACTGGGAATGCACTTGAATACTTTGGTCTAAAAGGTCAGTGATCTGCCTCCTGTGCATTCCTGTATTGCTGGCTGTAAGAATAGGGAGGAAAAACAACTATTAAACCCACATGGGCAAAGAAATCCTATAGTGAGGGAGAAGAGGAGACACATTCCCAGATAAGAGTACTTGATCCTTAATTTTAAGTATAATAATTGAAAAACCAAGTAGGAAAACATATCCAATTGCTGGAAAAATGTGGGTAGCTAAATTCAATATCTCAGTTAAAAAGTTTTGCTTAGAGGAAAGAGAGAATAACATACTACAATTTAAAAATAGAACACAATTCACAGAACATGCTTTCTAGCTCTTGGGCAGAACCAAACTAGATTACAATCTCCAGGTTGCATCACAGATAGGTTTGTGTTCCTGACAATCTCATTACATTTATTGTCATGAGAATGGTTCATGTTGTGACAATCTATTACTTTTAACATTTTGTCACAAGGAAGAGATATTAGGATTTAAATGTCATATATTTGAAATATTGTAGCATCTTGTACTACTTTGGCTTTAACAGGTCTTTAATTTGACTAGATGGGAACTCCCATTTCCCCTGTTTACAACTGCACTTGCATGTAAGGAAAGGGTAGAATGACTGTTTATTAAAGATTGCTGTAATTGAAAAAGTCAAAGCACAGCAGACTACCACTTTCTTACTCCTTATTTAAGCAATAAAACAAGACAGCCTTGGCAGTGTGTTTTCAAAGTGCTACAGAGCACCTGAGATGGGGTTTGTCACAAAGAAAAAGGTCAGACATAGAGCAACACCGAGCACATGGGAAGAGTAATAATCGTCCAGAAACATACCATCGAGTGTGCCATTATCAGAAACGGAATCTTCACTGAGATGCCTTTTTTGGCATTGAGGCCAACCAAATAGAAAGCTTTGTTTCTAGTGATCTAAGGGTTATTTTACCATCATCTCTCCAGTACAAATAAGGATTCTTATGCTGCTAAAGAAATTTGATTGTACCAGAAATCAGAACAAACTTCTGCATCTGATTATTAAGCTTTCCACCATAATTTTCATTTTTTTGAAAAATCAAACATAGAAAAATATTTATATTCTATTCATTATATGTAATAACTATGTTAATGTGGGTAGTTTAATAGAAAGCTCAGAAAGTAAAATAGAAGAAAAAAAAGTGTTCAAAATACTCTCCAGTGCTGTGCTGGGAACCACTGGGGACACAGAGGACTGATGGATCTGCTGCCCTCATGGCACACACAAAACGGCACACATGTACACATACATGTGCAACACTGCAGAAATTCTGCTAATGTCTGTGGACACAACCATTTAAGATTATTGGATGACTGTTTAATAATGGAGGCTTCGTATGCTTTTGGAGGATTAATGGGCTAGAAAGCGACAGCAGTAGTAAAAAGGGCAGAATCCTAGTTGGGAATAATTGTTTCCCTCTTCTAACAAAGGGAAGTTGCTGGCAGATGACAAAAGCTTTTATAGATATCAGTGTTATTACAGAGAGACAGTGTCCACCAACTGCAATCAGGTATCCCATTGCAATGAAGTTTTGTGACACAATTTTTTTTTTTTTTTAATTCCAAGAAACCTAGCAATTAAAACAAGGTATGTGGTACTTTCTGCACTGGTTACTGCAGTACTTCATTCCACATGAGAGCTGTAAACATGTTTATTCTTGTCAGTATTTATATGACTTTTGTTCCTATGATATAAACTTTTGCTGAACTTTCTTGGGGGATTGGGGTGATCTCTTGGGAGGACCTCAACAGATTTGGGCATGTACATAATTTTGAACTGAGTGACTACAAAGTACCCATGGGCAAAGGCTGATGCCCCCTCAGCACACACATGAACTATTTTCTAAGCAAGTGCTTACTTGTAATTTAACATTGCCAAGTCCCCCATCCAGCTAAGGTATATTTATCTAGACAAGCAGTCTTCAAACTAGGATATGCATACCCCTGGAGGTATAACACTTCCTAAGGGATACACAGGTTCAGAAGTTAAAACCAGTAAGTTTCTAATTCCTCAACTTTAATATATTCTACTGCTTGAAATTGATTTGCCTGAGAACTCTCCTATGAGTTTTCCTTTCTTACCTCTTCTTTCTCATGCCCTTCTTCTACTAGATAAAATAAAGACATATTTCCCTTCCACACAGAATCTTACTACGTGCTGTACCCCAGAGTTTAATTTCTTGTCCCCAATAAAGGGACAATTCAAAATACTGAGATGATCCTGAAAAGTGAATGTGTAAGTATCAAATCATTCTGCAAGTCAGGTGGTTTCCAATTTACTACTTTCAATAAAATGGAATGAGGATCCAATCATGCTGCCAATTGGTAGATCATTAAAAATAAGTTTTAAAGATAGACTGTTAAAATTATAGATAATAATAAACCATAAAAATAACTCTTAGTGATAGATCACTATATGAATTGCCACTAATGCAGAAAGAGTTCCAAGATTTGAGTGGTACAGTTGAAACAAAGCTCTTTCCCGTCTATTTTCCTAAGTGAGTACACTGCTCAGACGTTCCAGTTAGAAAAACAAGTAAGACAGACCTGATGATGATGAATTTTCAATAAATGTTCATTTTATGTAAATAAACATTTATTAAACTTTATAATAATATAATTATACTACATTAATATTTGTAATAATCATTTGATACAGATAAGTTTATTTTAAAAGTTGAGCCTCATGGTCATAAGAAATTTTAAAATTTAAATTGAATATATATGCTTAATTTTGCAAACACACTTTTATGGTTGAAAAGCAAAATGGGGTAATCAATTTTTTTAAAGTTAACATAAAATTATGTGGGGGAAGTAAAATGAAAACATAAAATTCAAGATAAAAAAGTCACAATGTGAAATTTCCATATGTTAATGGGTTTTCAATGTATTTTTTAGAAACAGAAAATACTGAGTATCAATTCACTCTGATATTTAGATTCTACTGTACATATTAAAATTTTGTTTACTTATAACATTATAAAATCTTGTTTACTGAGTATCAATTAATGTGTCTTTATTGTAGCATGATTTATAATCCATTGGGTATATACCAAGTAATGGGATTGCTGGGTCAAATGGTATTTCTAGTTCTAGATCCTTGAGGAATTGCCACACTGTCTTCCACAATGGTTGAACTAGTTTACAGTCCCACCAACAGTGTAACGGTGTTCCTATTTCTCCACATCCCCTCCAGCACTTGTTGTTTCCTGACTTTTTAATGATCACCATTCTAACTGGTGTGAGATAGTATCTCATTGTGGTTTTGATTTGCATTTCTCTGATGGCCAATGATGACGAGCATTTTTTCATGTGTCTGTTGGCTGCATAAATGTCTTATTTTGAGAAGTGTCTGTTCATATCCTTCACTCACTTTTTGATGATGGGGTTTTTTCTTGTAAATTTATTTGAAAATGTTCTTTGTAGATTCTAGATATTAGCCCTTTGTCAGATGAGTAGATTGCAAAAATTTTCTCCCATTCTGTAGGTTGCCTGTTCATGCTGATAGTAGTTTCTTTGGCTGTGCATAAGCTCTTTAGTTTAATTAGATCCCATTTGTCAGTTTTGGCTTTTGATGCTGTTGCTTTTGGTGTTTTAGACATGGAGTCCTTGCCCATACCTATGTCCTGAATGGTATTGCCTAGGTTTTCTTCTAGGGTTTTTATAGTTTTAGGTCTAACATTTCAGTCTTTAATCCATCTTGAACTGAATTAATTTTTGTATAAGGTGTAAGGAAGGGATCCAGTTTCAGCTTTCTACTTATGGCTAGCCAGTTTTCCCAACACCATTTATTAAATAGGGAATCCATTTCTTGTTTTTGTCAGGTTTGTCAAAGATCAGATGGTTATAGATGTGTGGTATTATTTCTGAGGGCTCTGTTCTGTTCCATTGGTCTATAGCTCTGTTTTGGTACCAGTACCATGCTGTTTTGGTTACTGTAGCCTTGTAGTATAGTTTGAAGTCAGGTAGCATGATGCCTCCAGCTTTGTTCTTTTAGCTTAGGATTGTCTTGGCAATGCGGGCTCTTTTTTGGTTTCATATGAACTTTAAAGTAGTTTTTCCAATTCTGTGAAGAAAGTCATTGGTAGTTTGATGGGGATGGCACTGAATCTATAAATAACCTTGGGCAGTATGGCCATTTTCACGATATTGATTCTTCCTATCCATGAACATGGAATGTTCTTCCATTTGTTTGTGTCCTCCTTTATTTCATTGAGCAGTGGTTTGTAGTTCTCCTTGAAGAGGTCCTTCACATCCCTTGTAAGTTGGATTCCTAGGTATTTTATTCTCTTTGAAGCAATTGTGAATGGGAGTTCACTCATGATTTGGCTCTCTGTTTGTTACTGGTGTATAAGAATGCTTGTGATTTTTGCACATTGATTTTGGAGGATACATGGTGTTAAAGAATTCTTTCAGCAGGTAAAAGTGTAGAGTCTGTTGACCGTTGATCTAGGGCAGGGACAGCAAAACTGGGGCCAAAGGCTGAATCCTGCCCATGACTGGTTTTGTTTATGTCGTTTTATTAGAAAAGAGCTATATTCATTCATTTGTGTTTTATTTATGGTGGCTTTTGTGCTACACTGGTAGAGTTAAGAACAGCTTGAGTTTCCCTTATCTAAAACACTTGGGACCAGAAGTGTTTTAGATTTCAGATTTTTTTTTTCAGATTTTGGAATATTTTCATATATTGAGATATCTTGGGGATGACAGCCAAGTCTAAACACAAAATTAATTTGTGTTTCATATGAACCTGATATATATATGATATCTATATATAATATATATAGATATATATGAGATATTTCTATGATATATATATATATATATATGGCCTGAAGGTAATTTTATATAATATTTTAAATAATTTTGTGCCTGACATAAAGTTTGGACTGTGTTTTGAATGTGACCTTGTCACATAAGGTCAGGTGTGGAATTTTCCACTTGTGATGTCATGTTGGTCTTAAAAAAGTTTCAGAGTTTGGAGTATTTGGGGCTTGGGATTTGTAGATTAGAGGGACTCAACCTAAAATATTTACTATCTGGCCCTTTACTGAAAAAGTTTACCCATGCTTACCCTAAAGGGTTACAACAATTGCTGAATTCATTTAAGTAGACTCGATAGTGTAGGATATTCATTGTCAAGGTGCAAAGAAAATGATGGGTCTAAAATTCAGAAATAATGCTTTAAATGACTCAGCAAATGGGCTTTATTATTTTCCTGACTTTTAAACTACCCAAGTGAGCATTTTAGTTTTTTTAATATATGGCAAATCATATCTACTCAAAACAAAACAAGATTTAAGAACCAGAGTGGTATTTATCCTTCATATAGATAATTACATATTAGATTTCTGTTTGTATTTGGGGAAATGATAAATGAATTGGTTTAGAGCTTAAGGTTATTTTTATTCATCCTGATAGTCTATCTGCTAATGGTAGCCATTTAGCTCTCCATTGAAACAATGGCTTTTAAAGACAAAAATCGTAACTATATATAGGGAACACCTTGGATTTCAAAATAATAAACCTGCTCATTCATATGCTTTCTTTAAAAACATTAAAATTCTAACAGATTTATTTGTGCCTAGAAAATTTGACAAAATTACAAGCCAAATATCTATGCCGATAGCATTACCCCACAGGTAGGCAAGTAAGTTTTTATTCTAAAAGTTATTAAATAACATCTTCAAAATCGAGGCTTAACATTCTTAGTGATGCCACATTTGAAATCCCCACACGTAAGGATGAAAAATACTAAACTAGAGATTTCAACTAATCTACTCAAAAAGCATAATAGCAATTAAATATTCTAAGTCATCTGCTGCAGATGCTCATTTCATCCCAATGGCTCTTTCTGGTCACCTCCCTATTTTTTTCTCCCCTGAACAAATTTAACCTCCAATGGCAATTTATTGGGCTGTAGGACCCTAGGAAAATGAATACAAATATCTTAAAACTACCATTGGCTGGGCAATATATTTCCACTTTGAAACTGCTCTGCAATTGCACATTAATCCCCTCAGACTGAACAGAGGGTCTAGGAAGAAAGGATTGATCTCCTTTAATGATGAAACCCTGGCACTACAGTTTTATTTTTCATAACACAGTGCTGCTAAGAACCCCACTGTTATTATGAAAATTTTCCCAGCAAAGGAGCTCCATCACATTACCGGGGCACCAATTCATCATAACGTGCCTCGCTCCTGCTCATCAACAAGTCTGAGTGATGAAAAGATCCAATATTATCCTGACAGTACTTCATGCGCATTCTCAATCACACATTATTACAGCATCCATATTAATTTTCAGTGACACGCGTCCTAGGCCTGTTCAAATTAGGCAAACCAACGAGGGGGAGTTGATGAAATACCAGCATAGCCACAGCTCATTGCATTCCAATTTGCATGCAAATGGTTTATCAGGAAAATTCCATTCCCAGCAACCAGCAAGTGAAAAACAACTGTAATCTACACTTCAGGGCCACCATACAGAGCTTAATGAATCGCAAAGAGAGAAGGAAGTGACAGACCTATGAGAGGATCGATTTCCACTGGCAGCTGGTATGGCTGGTCTTGTACAGCACCTTGATGAGCTGGAATTCACAAAAGATAAAGAAAAAAGGCATTATTTTTTATATACTAAACTACATAAAAATGCATAAGTCAAACCTTATGTAGAATTGTTTCCAACCTCTAAATCTTTCATGCAGTTTTGTGAAATTTAAAGAACAAAAATCCAGGTGCTTTTGTGGCTAGCTTATTAAACATTTATTTCAGATTAGTGCCGCTCTGAACATGTGCCATCAGCAGTGGCTCCAGTCCTAGGCCATAAGCTATAGCAGATGCTTGACTGGCAACCTCTGATGCTGCAACAAAACAAAATTAAGTGGTAAAGCGCACTGAAAACAAAATGTGACAACCATCTGCTGACTGTAGCAAATACTATTTTTTTTTGTTATTTCTTAAAAAGGCAGTTTTGAATGCTGCAGCACAAAGGATCCACAAAAATGTCAATTTATGATGGAGAAAGGGAAAGCTCTAAGTCAGGGAACATTTAGTGTTTCATCCATCACTTAAAATCAATCAATTGAAAGTTTGAATAAAAATAAAGAAAGCTATCCGCAGATAAATGTTTTAGTTAAATGCATTTGGCTGAAATATTTTCTTAAAGATTGGATTGAGGGTTTAAAAAGAAGTTTTATTAATATTTAATATTTCCATGGTTTCAATTTAAAGATACTCTGAGAAGGAGATGAATAACAAAAATCAATCTATCCTAAGAATACTTTGTTCAATTCTCAAAATGGTTTTAGAGATTCAGCCGTATTTATTTTATAATTGAAGAGAGGTTTTGCAGGCTGTTTCCCTGTGAAAGGGAGAAGGACTTTCGGTAGAGAGGAAGTATATTAGGAATCAGGAACTACCTGATGCAACCTTGTGCAAATCACAAACCCTAAAACAGGGTTCAGAATAGATAATCTTTTCAGCTTCATAGTTCTGATAGTTAAATTCTGGGCCCTTTTCCAAACTATTTTCCCCAAACGACTCAGCCATTTGCCCTGCGCAGTATCTACTTTTTATAGACCCACAAGCATTCACATTATTGCTTGGTTGGTATTAGAGCTCTGCTTAATGCCATTGATACCAGTGGGTTATGGGAGGTCCCCAAACACCAGTGGGACCTCAACCCTGGCTGGTGACCAGGTTCTTAACACTGTGGTGAGAAGAAATTCAAGGACAAGTCAGAAAATAGTGAAAGTATGGAGATTTATTGCAAAGCAAAAAGTACACACTCAAAAGGGGAGTGTGGGTGTTCTCAAAAGAGAGCCGTGGACAAGGAGCGTTGGGGTTCCTGTCTTTATGGGTTTCTTTAACCAAGGGGTGGAATGTTCATGAAGATTCCCGGAAAAAGGTGGCGATTTCTCAGAACTGTGGTGCCATCCATTTTTACACCAAATATGAGTGCCCTGGAACTGTCATGGCACTGGTGCGTGTGTGATTTGTATGTTAATGAGCATATAATGAGGTCCTATGTGAAACCTAGATCAAATTCAGCACTATGTTGGGTCCAGACAGTCTCAGCCAGGTTGTCCTGCACCCTGGTTTTTCAGGGTCTTCTCACCTCCTAGCTTCTGCAGCTATTTCAACAGTTTCCTTTTGATAGTCAAGAAACTGCTGCCTGAAATTTTCTATTCTCCTGTGATTACCCTGTATTATTCCTGTCTTACCATCAGATTTTAGGAAATCTATCTGTCTTGGAGGGGCTGAAAATAAGCATGGGGTACATTTCAATAAGTTCATTAGATTATTTTAAACTTACTCTGTTATAGTTTCTCCAGTTAGTAAATACCAACTTTTTAAGAATGTTTGGAAGGTCATTAATACTGATAAAATATCTAAGTACAGTATTGGCACTAGAAATTACAGTATGTATAAGAAACTAAAGTAGCTGAAGAAAAGAAACCACAATGACTCTTTAAAAAAAAAAAAAACCCAAAAGGTATTTGTCTTTGCTATTACTGGCTATGCTGACAAAGAAATCACAGGATACTCACCAGGGAGGACCAGGAAAAATGCACCACAGCCTCTGGTCTACCCAATAGTGCCACTTACTTCCAGCAATACCAGTGTCTATCAAAAGTAATACCTTTAGAATTTTTCTCTACTTCTCTGATAATCTGAGATCTTAGAAACATTAAAACCAAACTGTCAGTGAAATGGGTTTAAGGCGGTTTGGTCATTCCTCAAATCCCACTTCTGCCACTGACTGGCTGTACGACTTTGGTCAAGTTATGTAATCTCTATGTTTCAATTTCCTGATCTATAAAATAGGTTAGATGGGTTAGATTGAACCATATGAAATTGCCAATACCTGACTGTTTTGACCTAATAAAAAATGCAATTCCATATGGTTTCAACCTAAGTACAGAACCTACATCCTCAGGTTGTTAAGGAGATTGAGTTAATATACATACAATGATTAAAACACTACTTGAAGAGGCATGAAAGTTAATCTACTTCAGCCATGTTCTGCCAGTGAGGACACTGAGCCCAGGGAGCTCACCTTATTCTGCATCAAATATGCCCAGTCAGTGGCAGAGTTTGAGCCCTGGTTTTCTCACTCAGATTTTATGACCACTCCTCTGTAATGTATTCTCTCTCATTAGAGCAGGAAAGTTGGGACCTGGATTCAGCACTGTTCTTTTTGGCCACCAGTTAGAATTTTTTTTTAAGAAGAAGGAAAATCTTAGAAACTAGAAAATGCTCTATAAACATTTGCTGGTGTTGTCCTCTTTTTTGGAGGTTTTTGAGGTCCTCTGAATGAGAAGGGAGGTTAAAAATTATTTTCTAAATCAGATACTACTCAAAGAACTGAGGGGAACCAGCTGTCTAATGAATGAGCTATGGAAATCACAGATCCTCAGAAAAGAAACAGAACCTAAAATTAAAAAAATATATATATATATAGTAATTCATAGTAATATGAATTTGATATTTACCAAAGAAAAACTGTCAGAGATTTTTGATGTTTGTTTTAAATCAAGGCATAGTGACAGGTAAAGGTAGCAAGAGATAGAATGAAAGGTTAGATTTATGTAAACATACCTAAAATGAAGCACAGACTTAATACAATAAATGCTTACTATTCTTAGTTGTAGATGCAGCTCAAATTGGAGATCACATTCTAGAAAGATAACTGCCTGTGGTGTATTCTCATATGTTCTCATTGTTTGTATTTTTCTGTTGAAGAGTTACTGTGTCATACCGTAAAGGCAGTATGTATGGAAAGAGCGAAGACAAACAGCTCCAACGACACAGTTACAGACACAATGAAAGCTCACTGAGCAGAAATATAGGCAAGATTCTGCAGAACGTTGCAATGCCCCTAGCTATCTTACAGAAAGGTGAGCTTCTGGGGGAACAGCTGGATGCATCCTAAGTGGTACTCCAGCAGTGGGATTCTACCCCTAAATCACTTTACATATTTATTTATAGAAAAATTGGAAGTGAGGAAGATAATACCTGACCACCAGGTATTAAGGGAAGCAAGCTTGTTAGTGAGGGACACCAGCTTGCTGGAAAGGCAGAAGCCAGAAGCTTAGTCATCAATGCTTAGGGTCTTAAATGCTTAGGGTTATCAGTGCTAAAACTTGAAATCAGCTGGAAACCAAGAAGCCCTGTGGTTGAGCCAGCTCAGTTCCCATTGAGCTAGCTCTTCCTAGGCTAACGTGAAGATGGGGGCAGAGTACAGTCAGGGCTTTCCAGCAGTTGAAAGGTTTGCCCCTCCTCACATGTGATGTCACTCTGTTTAAATTGAAGCAGCTCTCAGGGCTGCCACAAATAGCCACTCAGGATAAGCACCATCAGTGGTGGCCCTGAAGTCACACACGCTGGTGCAAACCTCTAAGGGTAACTGCACAGAGTAGGTAAATCCTCTAGTGTATTTGACAGAACATATCACCAGCACATTTTTCTTCTAAAAAGAGTGTTTAGAGAAACCAAAAAATCATGTTTCTTAAATAAATTGTAATATTTAGTCCCAAAGTATAAGTATGTTATTTTCATAAATATTTACTTCTGTAAGAGAAGTTCACTTAAAGAAAAAAGAATAAAAGGACATAATAATAGAGACATTCAATATCTGCCTCCATTTTTACTGTCTCTACCTTTTCTGAAATCTATTTTGTAGTCAAATAGTGGCATTTATTTTCATTGTTTCATTTTCAATATACCCAGGAAAATGGCTATATTTAATCAATTCTAATACCAACTACGGATTCTTTGTGGTAGGTATACCTTATTGAGCTTAGTCAATGTACCAAGTTTTTGTTTGAATGTCAATTCTGTTCCCTTGTGAAAGGTGCTGCATTTAATTTGGCACGAGGTCCTTGTTCAAGAACTTGTATTTTTGCAACCATTTCAGGTAGTCTAACGAGCAGTGCTTTATGCACACTTTAGAGATTTAATGACAATTTCATGAACTACTAAAATGTATCTTAAATTTGCCTACCTAAAACAACGGCTTGGGGAAAAAGTCTATAATCTCCAGAACTTTAAAAGATTTTCTTTATTCTTAAAAAAAAAAAATTCTAACTGGTGGCCGAAAAGAACAGTGCTAAATCCAGGTCCCAACTTTCGTGCTCTAATGAGAGAGAATACATTACAGAGGAGTGGTCATAAAATCTGAGTGAGAAAACCAGGGCTCAAACTCTGCCACTGACTGGGCATATTTGATGCAGAATAAGGCGAGCTCCCTGGGCTCAGTGTCCTCACTGGCAAAACATGGCTGGAGTAGATAAACTTTCATGCCTCTTTACATCTGCACTGTTTATGATTCTAATGGCTATTTCAGTTGAGCATGACTGTGTTGAGCATTTAATGGAAGAACAGAAGGTACTTACAGATATGCAGTATTTTGGCTATGTAATTTAAGTGTTCTTTGTTGTTGTTGTTGTTTTTTTTCTATTATCCTCAACAAATACTAGCAATACTACTATGCCAAGCACAAAAAGATACAGTTTCTGGCACATAATAGACAATCATAAGTGTTTACTGTGGCTGGACATAGTGGCTCATGCCTGTAACCCCAACACTTTAAGAGGCTGAGGCAGGAGGACTGCTTGAGGCCAGGAGTTCAAGACCAGCCTGAGCAACAGAGCGAGCCCATCTCTATCAAAAGTTAAAAAAAATTAGCCAGGCATGGTGCTACGTGCCTGTAGTCCTAGCTAATCAGGAGGCTGAGGCAGGAGGATCGCTTGTGCCCAGGAGTTCAAGGCTACAGTGAGCTATGATCACACCACTGCACTCCAGCCTGAGTGGCAGAGCATGGCCTTGTCTCTAAAAACAAACAACAATTTGTAAACACTCAAGTGTTTATTGAGTAAAATGAGTGAATAAAAAAGAGAAATATTTGATAAATGAATATATACTGTTTATGGACACAATATAGAATATCATTATATTAAAATATTATATTAGAAACAATATTTATCTCCAAGGATAAAGATAAAACCACCAGAAGCTAAAAAATAGTTTATGTTTTTAACATTTGTATTATATGCCTCACGTGGGCTTTTTTAAGCCTTTCAAACTATGAAACAATTTGATTCAGACTAATGCTTGAAAATTAAAAGCTTAAATGTTGAGATATGATATATTTAAGTGGGTATCATACAATCTTCAGCAGTTATCATGCCTTATAATGGTATTTCTTTACTTACCAGGAAGGTTGTGCCATTTGTTCACGGCAAATAACCTGTTAGCAGTAACTGTGATCACAGCAGGAGTTGCCAAACCGGGCTGGGTGTTGGCTGCCACGTGAGTAACAGGGGAGTTGGAGGGAAACTTGAGGACCATGATAACATCCTGCTGGGCTTTGTCTGTGAACATCAATGGACTCTGCAGGAGGAGATACTGTTGAGTGGGCATGACAAGACCCAAATATACAAGAAGGAAAAGACAAAGAAAGACAAGAAAGAGGGGGGGTGCAGGAAAGAAGAGGAAGACCACATTAACACAAGTTGTAAGTGGAAGCACAGTGAGCAGAAAGGCTTGTAGAAATAGCAGTCATGATCTGACTGTTATTCATGTATGTCATTAGTTGGAAGTTTGGGGGATTGAAGCAGAATACATTAACAGAAACACTTTAAAATTTATAAATTTTATGAGCTCCCTTTCCCTCCCCACTGCTATGAAAAACTAAAAGAATGATGTGATTTAGATTCTACATAGGCAAAGTGCTGGGGATTGCATTAAAGTATTCTGGTTGCTATCATGTGTCACATAATGATCTTTTAGCACTAAAAAAACAGTAAGAATGGACAATAGGCATAAAAGCAAGCCAAGGTAATTTCCAAAGATCATCAAAAGTTGTGTTGAGTTAGCAGGAAGATTTTGACAACTCTAAAGAGATAATGAAAACAAATACATTTATAAACAATAGTTAAGACTCCATGCATATATTATTACAGTAGAGAAATAACTTATGAACATAATATACAAACTTAATTATAAAGGTGTTTGAAAGCAATGCATAATTAAATGTACTTACAAAAACAATATATTTATATAGTGTACCAAATCACAAACACTGCCTATTGTAATGCAAATGCTACTGCTTTCTGCTGTAGCTAGGAATAAAGAGAAATACCCAGGTGTTCCTCTTCCCTGTTGGTTAAAAAACAAACAAAACTAAAGCTCAAGACTTTTTTGATTTCTCCTTTGAAAAACAGAGAGTAATTGAAAATGTTAAATGAAACACTGTCTGTTCTAATAACCAGCAACCAAATAAATCTTGAAGACTACTAAGGATTTGGAACATTCTTACAACCTGTATGTCATAATCCAAGACATATATAACACTGCTCTGATTTATTGGCTTTATTTACACTTTGTGGTGGTGTGCTATCATACAGTAATTGCACTGTACATTTTCAGCAAATCTCTCTTACCATGTCTGTTTTCTAATAGCTGATTAGTATCATTCAGAATTGAAACACTTTGATGAAATGCTTCTGGCTGCTTTCCTTCTGCCATATTTCAAAACACCAGGTATATGTAAATGTGGAGGCACATATATTTAACACATATTTATTCAGAACTGGTAATAAAAAATTAAATACATTTGCATTTTTATTATCAGTCCTTTTAAAAAAGTTATTAAGAGTACTTAGAAAAACATACTGCACTAAGAATTCCTATTTGCACTCTTTGCATAAAGGTGTAAATAAAGGCAACTAATAAGCTACCCGGACACCCTTCTGAGCAAGTGGCTAAAAGCCAATCAATATTATGAGTTAATCCTCCCTGGATGCTCATTCAATTAAAGGTGTCAGTAATGCCTCATCTGATGTGGCCTCAATTAAATCCAACTATCTGATGGTGTGAAAACACAAGGGGATACAGCAACAGCAGCAAAACCAGACAAATAGGCAGCCTTCGTGTGCCTGCTAATTACTACACCTGGTGTATATTATGGCTCATGCACTTAACGCAGCACGAGATGGCTTTAATTTCTGCTCTATTCGTGTGTGTGTGTGTGTGTGTGTGTGTGTGTGTGTGTGTGTGTGGTGGGGTGCATTGATGGTTGACGGGGGAGCCCATCTGAATGTTACTAAAAACAATTAATAAACATGTGGCCTTTGATTTTTAAAACCGTAGTATCACTAGTTTCTGTCACACAAAGAACCTTTTATATGGTTTTTAAGGAATTCTGTAAAATTAGGTAAAAATGTGAAACAAGGAGCAACGTGAAGGAAAATATCCCATAAGCTAATTTTAAAGAAGTCCTGGGAAAAGAAAATGAACATCATTTCTAAGTACCAAGTCTTATTTTTCAATTATGTAGTTTTTAAATAATTTATAAACTCAGAGAAAATCAGAGTACAACATAATCATAAAGGCTCACTGAAAGGAAGTACATACATATTTCTGAGCTTAACAGCTCATACTGTAAATATTATTAGGCTGAAATTGAATAATTCCAATGTTTATGCCCTTAAAAAACACGAAAAAAACCTCATGTGGAGGAAGAATGTCTTGTTTACATAGTGACTCTGGTGGGCCAACTCTAAGCTGCACGGCAAGGACAAGCCACTTTCCACAGCAAGCTGCAGACACCATGTCCAAAACTGTCCACTGCCTTCACACAACTATCTGTCCCTCTAGTCTGCTCCTGCACACCCCATCCTGACTACAGCTCCTGATGCAGGCAAGTAGCAGGAAACTCTCTTGGGCGTTTCATCATATCCTTGGCTAAAAAGTATGAATGAGAAGCACCAGAAATAAGAAAAGCACACCCCACCCTACTGGGCTACTCTGCAGTGATGGCAGCAGCTGCAGATGAGCAGAGTAACTGGTAAAATAGGGATAAGAGAAACAAAACTTCTTTTAACACTGGGTACCTCTGTGAGCCAAGGCTGGGGTACAAGTAGGAAATTGCTAGCCAGATTTCATCAGTTTTTCCAGATTAAGTATATGTTTATCGACAACTCTGTTTTCTTTTTAAAATGCCTTTTTTCCCCATGCACAATATGCACCAAGCAAAAAACACAATTTGTGCAAGTCTGAAGAGGAGTTTGGGTATTCAGTTCAGAGGATAAAGGTAATAGAAAAGACGGCTTCCCATCCTTACATAAGCATGAGCCTTCCCAGACTTCTCACCCTCGGGAGAGCAAAGCTGCTCTGCCTGTATGAGCCAATCAGCCTCTGCATGGAGGATGGCTGGGCAGTGACCCCAGTAGAAAGTCAATGGAGCAGGGGAGGTGCTTCCATTTGCCAGCACCAACGCAGCCTCAGTCTCAATGGCAAGCTATTACTAAAGCTAATTCCAAACACAAACATAAATCATTCTTACTATTTTTATGGCACTATCTTCCATTGTTCTTGCTAAATGTTCACTCTCTGTGTAGTCTTCTGCCCACTAAAATCACTTTTTATGTTCATCTAAATCTGATTTTACTGATTTAAAAACATGTAGGGGAAAAAGTGATGCAAACAATTTTTAAAATGTGTATAGCTTATGATGGCCAATTCATATTGCTAGATAAAGAAGGACAAAAAGTCTTGGAAGAAGAAGGAAAATGACAAAGAGCACTGAGGGAAAAAAGACACAGAAGAAGGTGATGTGGAAAGAGAAAGGAAAAAAACAAGAAAAAAGAGCCAGAGGTAGCAGGGCCTCCTCTCTATTTCTTACTTTCTTCACTGCTACTCTTTCCTTCCCAGTATTTATCAAAATTCTGCTATCTCTATGCCACAACATGGAATTTGACTTTATAAAATTGTTCATTATATTTACAGGAACAGACTTTGTAGTCTCTATTCTTAATTCAAAACAGCAAAGAGCAACTTCTTTTTATGACGGACAATTGAAAAATAGTATCAGTAGTCTATTTCTTAAAAATTATGTTAATCATGCACTTCAATTTGTTACTGTGCCTTTTTTTTTTTTTTTTTTTTTTCTCATTGAAGAATTTTCCCCCTAAAATTTTGGGAACTATAAAGGTAAAATGGCCGCATTATTTTGTAGCTCAAGTCTATTTCCCTACCCATGATTCTGGGCTGACTTTTGACTTGCTTTGACCAATAAAATGTGGCATAAATGATGTGTAAGTTCAAAAGCAAGCCTCAAGAAGTCTGGCCGCTTCTGTCTCCATTCTCGTGGGACTGCTCCTACCATGGGAGTGGCCTGGTCTAGCTTCCTTAAGGATGAAAGGCCACATGGAAAGAGAAGCTGGCTACTTCAGCCCACCCCCCAGAAGTGTGTGAGTGAGCTGAGGTGAAAAGAGCGGAAACGATTTTCATCTAACCCTCAGAATCATGAGAAATAAAATACATTATTGTTCTAAGCCACTAAGTTTTTGGTGGTTTGTTATACCAAACTATCATTTTTCCCCCCAATGTGGTCCCTGACCTTCAGTAACAGTATCTTATGTATTAGAATTTGTTTTAAAATTCCCAAACTGAAAAATATATTGGAATGTAAAGAATAAACACAACAGCAAAACTAATCTAGAAACTCAGAGGATCAAACCAGAAAAGTCACCAACCCTATGTCTGGAGTCCTTTATCCTACAGGGAGGATTCATGACAATTATGGACCTTTCAATTTTATAACACAAGACACCAACTGATGAAATACACTGGAGCAACATTTACCTTCTCAAAGACTCCAGGAGACAATGCAATAACATCTGCTGCTTGTTAGCAGGTTAACAAACATTGTATAAAAAAACAAACCCACATGTGGTGGAGAAACTCAAGCACCATGAAAGACTGTTATGAATATCAAGCATGATCTGAAGGAGAGGCAAGAAATGAGGAGAGTAAAAATAGCACTTACCACTTGCATGGCAGACCCTCTGGGAGGATGGGGCTCTATGAGTAGTTGAGAAGGAGTCTGTCCAAAACTTCGGATTTGAGCTTCAATAGCCTGAAAAGGGCAGGGGCAAGTCTGAGGGTTAAGAGGTGCTAATTACAGGCAATAGAACCCCAACTGTCACCTGAAAATATCATTCCATACTCTGGCTTGTTTCATGTTGAAAATCAACCTGTGTTTTCACAGTGGGGCTAACCACCTGGCAGGGGCATTGAGGGTGAGGTCATCGTTTAGAACCGTGGAAGCTGTTCCTATAAAACTCTGCAAAACTTTCTCATCTTGTTCAGTAATATGAAACAGAAACCAGCTATTACAATCAGAAATTGTCCTTTTTGGCTTCATCTCTGTTTTCTTGCATTTGGTTTTCCTGCTTGCATCATCCCCAATGATGAAAAGCTAATCTTTTACAGGTATAGAGAAAAACGATTGCTTCTTTGATTCTAGGTCCCATTTCATCCTGGGGAGTAAAAAGGAGGAAAAAAGAAACATAGCACCTGTGAAACTGGCTTGATGCTATATTAATTTTGCCATAGGAAGAGCATTATTGTTGACAGTCTCTTTGAAGTTAGATAACTAAATAACAAAGTAAAAGCCATATGTTGCATCTAAGCATGAGACGGTTAACCCAGGGAGTGACTAAACATGAGGAACATGTGTATGTGTGCTCTTTTGGAAAGATGTGTGCTTTTGCAAGGCACTCTCCTGCTATGGCTCTTGGTGCACATATAGCACACAGATGCCCATTTCCATCACCAACCACCCATCATGGGAAACTGCTAAATGCCAGGTGCTATCACATCTGTAAGCATTTTGTTTACTTGTTTATATCTGTTTCTTCCCAGTAAAATACAAAAGCCATGAAAGCAGGAGTTTATGTATCTTCTTCACTGTTAGATCCCTAAATTGGCTGAATGAATAAATGCTACATGATGGGTGAGGGGAGAGAAGGAAGTAAGGATAGATAAAGGCTACTTCGACACTCCCACAGCAGTCAGTATTCTTAACTCCCAGGCTAAAAGGATGAAGAAAACCCTCAAATTAATAAGAATAAGAACTGGAGCCAAAAGGAAGTGAGGTAGGGACTAGGATCATTTTCAGAACATCATCTCAAATTTTTTTGATAGAGTGAAATTAATTTATGATTAAACATCAAGAATAAGCTTGAGAAAAAGATCATAAAATGGCAACCTGAAGGCTAAAGGTAGTCATAAAGAAGGAGGTAGCAACACTGCTATTTAATGATATATGAACTTATGGACTGAGTTTATGCATGACAACTTTAAGTCTTTTTGAAGAACAGCTGGTAAGGATGGGCATGGTGGCTCACATTTGTAATCCCAAACCAAGACAGGAGGATCGCTGGAGGCCAGGAGTTCAAGAACAGCCTACACAGTAAGACCCTGTCTCTACAAAAAGTAAATTGGCTGGGTGTGCTGGTGTGTGCCTCAAGTCCCAGATACTTAGGAGGCTGAAGTAGGAGAATAGCTTGAAGCCAGGAGTTCGAGGCTGCAGTGAGCTATCATTGCACCACTGCACTCCAGCCTGGGCAAGAGTGCAGCCTGAACAAGAATGCACTGTACAAGAAAGACTGGCCTCCTTAACAGTTGCCTTCTGTGGTTCCTGCCCAGCAGCCCACATGCCTCCCTGATTAAAAGGGGAGGGGAGATGAGTAGATTGCAAAAATTTTCTCCCATTCTGTAGGTTGCCTGTTCACTCTGATGGTAGTTTCTTTTGCTGTGCAGAAGCTCTTTAGTTTAATCATATCCCATTTGTCAATTTTGGCTTTTGCTGCCGTTGCTTTTGGTGTTTTAGACATGAAGTCCTTGCCCATGCCTATGTCCTGAATGGTACCACCTAGGTTTTCTTCTAGGGTTTTTATGGTATTAGGTCTAACATTTAAGTCTCTAATCCATCTTGAATTAATCTTCGTATAAGGAGTAAGGAAAGGATCCAGTTTCAGCTTTCTACTTATGGCCAGCCAATTTTCCCAGCACCATTTATTAAATAGGGAGTCCTTTCCCCATTTCTTGTTTCTCTCAGGTTTGTCAAAGATCAGATGGCTGTAGATGTGTGGTATTATTTCTGAGGAGTCTGTTCTGTTCCATTGGTCTATATCTCTGTTTTGGTACCAGTACCATGCTGTTTTGGTTACTGTAGCCTTGTAGTATAGTTTGAAGTCAGGTAGCGTGATGCCTCCAGCTTTCTTCTTTTGACATAGGATTGTCTTGGCAATGCGGGCTCTTTTTTGGTTCCATAGGTGGGAACTGAACAATGTCATCACTTGTACTCGGGAAGGGGAACATCACACATCGGGGCCTATCATGGGGGGGGAGGGGGGAGGGATTGCATTGGGAGTTATACCTGATATAAATGACGAATTGATGGGTGCTGACGAGTTGATGGGTGCAGCACACCAACATGGCACAGGTGTACATATGTAACAAACCTGCACGTTATGCACATGTACCCTAGAACTTAAAGTATAATAATAAAATAATAAAAAAAACCATACTGAATATATGTAATTGAATATTAGCCAAGAAAAATAAAGAGAAGCCATTTAAAAAAAAAAAAAAGGGGGGGGGGAGGGGAGGTGGCAAAGAACTTACTGCTTCAGTACTTAGCCTATCATGTCAGATGGATCAGAGTGCTAATCCTGACTCTGACACTTATCTGCTGTTTGACTTTGGGCAATTAGCTTATCTCCATTTCCCATCTATAAAGAAATAGTAACAATAGCTAGTTCATATAACTGTTTGAAAAATGAAATAAGATAATGCATATAAAGTGCTTAGCACAGTACCCAGCACATACAAAGCACTAAATAAAATGCTGTACTGTATTATTATTTCATGTGGGAGTTGGTGTGTTCCCTACTTAACATAGCTAAAATAAAGAAGAAAGAAATGCTTCCGGAGTTGATGTAGGAAGAGAATGAGAAATACATTATTTAAGAAAACTGAAGTCTGGCTCTGGATTTCAAAATATAACACAGGGCTAAGAGCCTAGAGACAGAGAGATTTCTTTGAAGGTTCTAAGAGCAGTCCAAAACATGAGAAATTATACACCTGGATCCTTATGGAAGCTATGATAATAGTAAGAAAGAGATGAATATGTGAACCAGCTAAGGAAAAATCAATAGGTCTTAGGGACTGATGACTTTGAGCCATGAAGAAAATACAAAGCTAATTCCTTTTCTTAAAAAAAAAAACAAAAACAAAACAAAAAAACAAAAAACCACTTGCACATTTCAGAGAATACTAAAGCAATGAGCAGAAATAGGAGTGCAGGAGTTTCTGCTAGGGAAAACAAGTTTGGCAGGAGAAAGACAGTAGATTTTATGTCAGACACATGGAATCCAAAGTGATAGTGATAACCATTTATCTAGGTCAATATGTCCAATGTGTAAAAGAAAGCCTAAGAATGGCTTTGAGGTGAGAGAAGAGAGGTATTGATTTTGGTGTCATTCATACAAAAGAGAAATTTAAGTTAATGTTTATCTTTCTCTCTTGTTGTATATGTATGTATGTTTTTAAGCAGCAGAAATGACCTCCTTTTTGAAATGAAATATTACATGAAACCTCAATACATGGAGATAGGGTTATTCAACTTTACAGGGGTGAAACCATCCCTAACAAGCCTCTTCAGCAGCCTCTGAGATAACTCTGAGAATTCCTTAGGGCCCCGGAGCACAGTCTGAAACTATACTCATTAAGCCCTAGGAGGAAAATACATGAGACCCAGACACAAAAGCACCTAGAGCTGAACCTCAAGAAGTATTTATATTTAGGGTATAAATGAGGAAGTAATGAAGAAGACAGAGAGAGGGCGGTCAGAGGGTGGGTGGGAGGAAAAGCAGCACAGAGTGACATGGAAGCCATAGGATGAGGGTTGTGAAGAGAGAATGGGCAGTAATGCCAACTACAATAGAGAAGCTATGAATGACATTATAGCATATACATCTTTATTATAGATACAAATTTTATATAACTGACCTTAATATTACATACAGTGTTTTCCACTTAACAATGTTTTGAGATGAAAGGTTACAGATGATGAGACAACTTTCAAAAATATCAATCTCCTCTTTTTAACTAACACTTTGGTCTTAAAATTTTTATACAACTGGCACATTACCGAAAACTCTGAGGAAAAGGCTTTTTCAAGTCACATAATATAGTGGTCTGATTATTCTATCTCAATGACAGAATAAAAGCTATATTCTCTCACACAGGTTAAATAATAATAAAGTTTCTTTCCAAGTCTTGAAGGCATCTGAAAAGGCTATGGAATTCTCAGACACAAATGCTTTACTTCTTGACTAACCTTTGAGTTCTCGATATTAAAAATGCAACAGAAAGGACTTTTTCAAGTGTGAAAATTATAGAATAAGGTTGTAAGGTAATGACTATGATCTCAAAACTTTATAGTCACACTTTATATCATCAACTGACAATTCCAGATTCTCCTCCATGTTTTTAAAATTCATTTGCCACTTTTCATTCATCTTAATCTCTGAAGCAATTTACAGAGACTCACCCTTCTGTGGCTTCAATGGCTTAATGCTTAGACTGGCTCTGTAGTCTACTCCTTTAATCTCTTCTTTTGCTGACTTCTTTGTCATCCATAAATGAATTTATTACTGTAAATTCTCTTTTAGCACTATGATTCACTCAACTTAAGCTTGCTTTCTTGGAATTTTTTTTCTACTGGGCTTCAATCTCTACCTCTATCTGAAAGGTTTCCAATCCTATGCCCAGAGGATTGCCCACTCCCATGAAGTTTGCCCTGGCCATCTTGTGTGTAAGCACGTGTACGTCTTAGCACATCTAAAATCTTAAAATACCATTTTTTATTTTAGCATTCCTCAGTCAAGAATTAGATTCTTCTGATTTTTTTAAGCTCAGAATCTTGTCAATATTTTAAAAATTTTACCTGTTTCACATATAAGTCACTAAGCCCAATCACTTCAAAGTTTATCACATTCATCACTCCTTTCTGAATCCAGGCCCCTTATAATTTCAAGTATCAATTATTACAATAGTCTCTTTGCTGGTTTCCCCCCTCTATTCAGTTTCTGCCTTCAGCATATCCTGCAGAACTGAGTTTTCCTAAATTTGCCTTTATGCAATATTTCTCTGATCAAATGTCTTCAAGTGATTCCAAGTACTTAAAAGATAACGCCAGGCATTGCAGGTTTTCCTACCTCTCTAACTTTTATTCTCTCATCCTATCTATTACCTTATACCAGTGTTCCTTTTCAGTGAAGCTGGCTTTCTTCTACAAATATAAGCCATCTCTGCCTTACAATTTCTACCATGCCACTGCCCGTCGTAGAATGGTCACCGTTATCTTCAGTTTTCTAAGTTCTACCCCTCTCTAGAAAACCCTGCTTGAGTTCTACCAAGTTTCCCTAATCTTATTAAATAATATTACACCTGTTCATACTGCTCATTACAGTATATACTTGATTCAGAATTCCCTGTAATGTTATTTATGTCTGTCATTACAACTATACTGTAAGGCAGGGGTCCCCAAACTTTTTGGCACCAGGGACTGGTTTCATGGAAGACAATTTTTTTCAAGGACCTGGTTGGGGATGGGGGTGGATACGGTTTGGGGATGAAATTGTTTTATCTGAGATGACCAGGCATTCGATTCTCAGGGAGCATGCAACCCAGATCCCTCACATGTGCAGTTCACAATAGGGTTTGCGTTCCTGTGACAATCTAATGCTGTGGCTGATGTGACAGGAGGCAGACCTCAGGCAGTAATGCTTGCCCACCACTCACCTCCTGCTATGCAGCCTGGTTCCTAACAGGCTGTGGCTCAGCGGTCGGGGACCCCCTGCTATAAGGGTCTGAATACCATATATGTGCAACAGGTAGAACAGTACCTTGCCCACAGTATTTACACACACAAAAATTTACTGAGTGCCTGTTATACAGCAAGCCAGCCAGGAACCATTACGACTCATCTGTGGTTGGACTGGGGACAAAACCAAGCTTGAGTGATGAGCACACTTCTTGATGAGGGCTGACTGAGGTTGAAGGGGAGGATAAGGAGTGTTAAGTAAAGGCTGGTATTTGCTATTATAAAGAAACCAAATGAGTCTCTCAGGGAAGCTCTGAAAGATGTCACTAAAGGCAGTAATTCTCACTTCTTCAGCTCCAGCATACGGAAGGATATAACAACACTCCATTGTCTCACTATAGTAGTAATTCTTAAGGTCAAGTGAGAAATCCTGGGGTAATATGTATGATTTGAAAAAGTCCCTCAAGTGATTATGTTTATTGCCTTATCTTCACTTGTCTATTCAGTCCTCTGTATAGAGCAATAAAAAATGTAAAGGTATAAATGAGGTGTGAAATAACAGGAAACGTACAAGCACCCTTAAACCCTGTAAGGTCCAGGAAGGTGGGTTGGTAATAGGGTAGCTTAACAAACGTTACCAAATGCCTCAACTGTTTTTAATGAACTCTCCTTCACCTAGAGAGTTTTGGTCCCAGGTGATCACTTTTTAGACATTCAGTTATGTAAAATTTTTCATTATGGAATAGGATAATGAATCCCTACATATCCATCAGCCACCTTCAATAATTATGAAGACATTTGGCTTTAGGTTATCTTAAAGTGAGGTCAATCTAGACAATGTCCTAGATAGATTCATTGAAAAATAAGAGAATGTTTCTGCCTTTAAGCAATTTATTTTTTTTTAACCTCTAATGCAAGACTATACAGAGAATAAAAATATCTTACATTGACCCAAAATATAAGCATTATCTGGCAGCCTTCATATTTCTTCAAAGGTGCTGAATATACTCAGACTTGTAAGGAGATGCTCAATCCTTAAGTTGCCAATTTGATTACATGACTCAAAGCCTTCCATTACAAATCCTTATCCTGGGTAGCACCACGCATAGGATTAAGTATGCAGACACTGGAATCAGACAGCCTCAGTTCAAATCTTACCACTATCACATATTAGAACAGTGATTTTGGGCAAGGTACTTAACCTTCTGTGCCTTAATTTCCTCTTCGAAAAATTGTTATAATAACTGTCAGTATTTTATTGGGTTGTGAGGATTAAATGAGATAATATACAGCACTTAGAGTAGTTCATGGCACATACTAAGCTATCAGTAAGTGTGTGATATTATTACAGCATATATATTAAAGACTTAACACAGTGCTTGGCTAGGGTTAAGTAAGCACTCAGCAAATGTTATCAACTACTCATCATTAAGATTAATAGTAATCTAGCCCCAACCACTGTCCATTTCACAACTCTATAATATGACACGTAATCAGCATCATATTGCCTTTAAGCTCTTGTTTATATTTTCTATTCCTTTTCTCTGTGTGGTTTTTTCCTCTTCATCCTTGAAGACTTAACTCAGGCATCTCTGGCCTCTGGGAGATCTTTCTTGACCTCACCCAGACTGTTGCTGTCCCTTTCTTTTTGCTCTTATAGCAACATGCATAAACTTTTACTGACTATTTATCTAATACTAATTACTGGTTTAATTTTCCAACTTATTGATCAGATTATAAGGCTCCTTAGGATCAGAGACTGCCTAATATTTCTGTGCTTATACAGCTTGGCACATAGTAGGTGCTCAGTAAATATCTACTGAGTGTATGTCCATGCAAATCAACTTAATTTATGAGGGATGCAGCTAAGAAACATACTACTACCATAATCACAGAGCAGTCTAGTATTGAATAAAATATTATATTAAAACATTTCTACAAAAAGCTTGCTTTATTATTTAATATTCTTATTCATCAATTCCCAATTATTTCTGTAAATAGCCTGTTACTACTTTCTATAATAAAACCTGAAGTCAGCAGGCAGCATTCCAGATGTTGAGATATATAGCAATAAAAAAGACTATGCAAATACTTCAAGACATTCCAGTAAAACCACATATTTATATTTTATAAACAGCATCTCAAATATTACCTAGAGAATTTATTAATGGATTTTTAAATGGAAATATTATGAAGAGATTTTCAACAAGCTGTGTATTCTATTGTTTTTGTGTGTGCCAAGTACTGCATACGTGCATGATTTTATAGCTATATATAGAAAGAGAGACAGTATATATAGAGAGAATATACATACACATACTAGACAGAATGAAAGGAAGAAAGAAATAAGAAATAAAAGTAAAGGAAAGTAAACTTGGCTTAGTGACAATATAGTATTTGGCTTCAACTTAACAAAGACGATTTTAGTCTCTCTGACCTAGGCTTTTTAATCTAACTGAGGAAACAAGTTAACTCAGTACAGCACTTAGTAACCAACAATAAATATTGTAAAATCTTATTTAAGATAGAAGGTAGGGGAGAAATAACTTAAACATATGGACACAATTAATATATATGCTGTTTTTTTTAAGCACACAACTCTGAAATTGCATTTTATCACCTACATATTTACATCTGAAAGCACTATAAAATTGGAATAGGGAAATAGAGACAAAATAATTTATTAAGAAAAGATATGTCATTTATTAATATATTAAAACTTTCTCACATTGCCAAAATTAAGTTGAAGAAAGCTGTTGTAAGATGCTAATCTACCTCTTTACCAAGAAATGTTTAAGCATTCCAAAAAGACTTCATAGATTAAATTATTTTCAATATTTAAAA
>NC_045436.1:39190065-39244375 GCF_002776525.5 Piliocolobus tephrosceles | reverse complement strand
ATATCTATATCTATATCTATATCTATATCTATATCTATATCTATATCTATATCTATATCTATATCTAGATATTGGAAGCTTTCCATGTCTAGCCAGGATGAAAAAACAATTGGATTCATCAAATGAACTGCCCTGAATGCTATATATTCATCTTTGATTTTTCTATGCTCCTGAGCAGCTGTGGAAACTCGGGTATTTAACACAATATTCTGAGTCTTAATTCTCTCACTCTGTAGTATGAACTGACCTGGCTTAATATGATGCCCAGGGATCCTCTTGGCTTTAAAGCTGTTTGATTAGACCATTCAAAACTGGCACATATATTTAACATATAAAAAGTGCTTCAAATAAAAGTTAAACTTCATAACATATACACTAAAATTTTACAGTTAAGATTTTCCACATTTGCAAATCCCGTGTGCGGAACCATATTTACAAAAATAAGTGTTAATAGCTTGTTCTTAAGATATAGTTACTATGTGTTTGTCAATGACAACCTTAATTACTATGAAATCCTATCCTTCACTGAAAAATCTGAAGTCATCCTCATACTCTAAGGGAACATTTTCAGTATCACATACCATTAAGAGTTACTTTTTGTGGTAACATATATCAAAAAAAAAAAAAAGAAGAGGAGACTGTAGTTTTTATGGAAAAGGTTTTTATCAAAACCAACAACTAATTTACAGAAAAAAAAATGGCACTAGACTTTAGAAATTAAATACATATATAAAGAAGTATTCATTTAAAAAGCCATTTTTAACAAATTAAGATTTCATTGCCACATATTAGACAATATTTAAATTGCTTCCGTTTAAACACTTGGAAATGGGATTACCATTAGAAGAACAAAAAAACCTTAATTCCTTATCAAAAACTTTAATTAAAGCCATATAACTTGTGATTAATATACTTACATTTGATCAAATTGAAAGACAATGCTACATTATTTTCTACAAGATAATATTGTTTTTTAAAAACAATAGCTCATTTCTTCTAAAATCATACATACATCAAGATGGCAACACTTATGTTAATGTAAATTAATCACCTTTCATTTATCAGAACATATTAACAAGGGCAAAATTTTCAGTCATACAGTGTTGTAAAACAAAATGTAAGTTTATGCTCATCATCTCATATTGGCCTTAGGAAAACAAATCTGAAAAAAAATTAAAGCATATTTTAAATCTAGATACAAGTCATTTTGGGCTGCTCAGTATTCCTGGTCATATTTCAACAGAACACAAAATAAGAGCCTGACTGTGTGATGAAAATTAATAAGTATACAAATAATAAAACTTCAACATAATATTCTAAGGTACTTTGACAAAAAAAATCTAAAATAAATAATATACAACAAGGCTTAACTTACTTCTATTTTTATGGTATAAATGTTAAATCATTCCTAATATAAATACAACGGTAGTTAATCTTGAAAACATTTTCTATAGAACATCATTTGAATTTTGAATTATTTTCAAACATGACTTTAAAATTAAGGTCAAAATTAGCAATCCAAAAATACTGTAATTAAAAGAAAGCAAATTCCCAAAATTAAATAGGAAGTATATCCAGTCCTCATAAGACATATGAAATATTTACATAATAATATGTAAGATATATTTTTTGTTGCAATAAATTATGAGAGGTTGGAACGAGTCTTGACGTAAAATGATATTTACCAATTCTTTTTAAAATAATGCAGTTCATACATTCCTTTTAAGTTTCCAAATCATAATACTACTTAATAGATGTAAAAATATAAAGTATTAGAATGTCTTTTTGCCGTAATATTTAGGAAGAAAAGAGAATTCCAAAGAATAAAATATTCAGTTAAAAATATGTTTCCTCTTCTACTTCGACCCTTTTTGAAGTCAACCTTTCAAGGTCCAATATCAGATGGAATGCAGTAGTAAAGATTTTATGACACTATACTAAATTTTTATTATTTCATTGAGAAAAATTGTAACAATAAAAAGGATTAAGATCTATTTCCTTTTTTCACCATGTTAAGCTTTTAAGCTATTTTTTGCTTTCATCAATTCCAATATACCATAAATCAAAAGTATTCTTCTTTTAATCCCAACAGTTGACAAAATAATGCATTTTACACGTGAATATGCTCAAGGAAAAAAAATTAACATTCTTTATCATTTCCCAACAGAGACAGTTAATACTCTATGGCCACATTAATAGAATCTTTCTGCCATTGTAGAAAGTTTGATAGCACTCCTATTTCAATGTCTGAATTTTTCTCCTTTTTTTGACAAAGACAAATGATTGCCATCAATCAAGATCCAATCGGGTATACAGAGAGTCAGGCAAATGCATCACTCTTTACTGGTTTTCCTGTGATTGGAGCAGGCTTTGCTCTATATTATTTTATAGAATGATCAAAAAACCAGCATTAAGATAGATCATTCACACCCACTGTAAAATTAACTTTCATGAATAATGAGTTTTAAACCTCAGATAATGTATATGTTATACCAAGGATATTACTGAGTTCATTCCTGGCTAGAGATTATGTAAATGATACTATATGACCTTTATCATTACAACAGGACATGCAAAACACATAATATTTCATATATCATTTTAAAGCAAGTCAGTTTCTAAAGGAAAAATCGTCATTTACAATCTGCATGGTGAAGTGTTAAAGTTTTGAAAGAAAGAAGTATCTCTGAACGTTGAGTCCTTATTTTAACCTGTTACTTCCATTGAACATAAGGCAATAAAACCTACTAGTTCAAAAAGATGTACTTGATTTCTACATTTCTTTGTTGAGCTACTGTTAACATCTTTTGAAAAACTCGTATCATGTTGGCTAATCAATACTAACTTAAAAATGGATAACAAGTATTAATATACACTTCTAAGTCATTCCTCTCAAAATTTTTGCTGTTGTTTTTGAGAAAGGGTCTCTGTCACCCAAGCTTGGCTGTAGTGGATGACAGCTCAGTGCAGCTTCAAATTCTTGGGCTCAAATGATCCTCTTGCCTCATCCCCCAGACAACTGGGACTACAGGTCAATGTCACCGTAGCTGTTTTGTTTTTGTTTCTGTTTTTTTGTAGAGACCAGGTCTCACTACATTGCCCAGGCTGGTCTCAAACTCCTGGTCTCAAGCAATCCTCCTGCCTCAGTCTCCCAAAGTGCTGAGATTACAGGTGTGGTCCACTGTATCCAGTCTCAAAATGTCAATGTAATGGGTTAAGGAAGTAAAGGAAAACATTCCAATACTGTTTCTTTAGAACTATATTCTGCCAATCTTAAAATACTAAAAATGTAAGTACAAACTACAATGGCCCACCAATTATAAAATAGCTCCTTTTTTAAAAGGTATAGGTCAGCCACGGTGGCTCATGCCTGTAATCCCAGCACTTTGGGAGGCCGAAGCAGGTGGATCATTTGAAGTCAGGAGTTTCAGACCAGCCTGGTCAACATGGTCAAACCCCATCTCAACTAAAAATACAAAACTTAGCAGGGTGCGGTGGCACATGCCTGTAGTCCCAGCGACTTGGGAGGCTGAGGCAGGAAGATCACTTCAACCCAGGAGGCAAAGGTTGCAGTGAGCCAAGGTCACACCATTATACTACGGCCTGGATGGTAAACAGAGCAAGACTCTATGTAAACAAAATAAAAAAATAAAAAGGTATATAAAGAAATACATATTGCAAGTCGGGAATGGTGGCTCACGCCTGTAATCCCAGCACTTTGGGAGGCTGAGGCGGGTGGATTGCCTGAAGTCAGGAGTTTGAGACCAGCCTGGCCAACATGATGAAACCCCATCTCTACTAAAAACACAAAAAATTAGCCGGGCATGGTGGTGCCCACCATGTAATCCCAGTTACTTGTGAGGCTGAGGCAGGAGAATCGCTTGAACCCAGGAGGTGGAGGATGCAGTAGCCAAGGCCACAACATTGCACTCCAGCCAGGGCAACAAGAGCAAAACTCTGTCTCGAAAAACGACAACAAGAAAAACATAATGCAAACCAAGTTCCCTTCTGTTGAAATTCCACCCCCATCATGTTGACAGTTATCCACAGAATCATCCAAGCACAAAGCCTGTATATCATCTTTGAACCTTCTCTTTCCCTAAGCTTCTTACAATGAATTTCCAATTGTTTTTTCCTAAATAATTTTCGATCCATGCCCACTACCACAGTTCTGCCATATCTCATGCCTAGTCTGCTACTATTATAACACCTTTCTATGGTGTCACTATTAGCAATGTTTTTCTTCTTCAAATCTATAATTAAAAAGAACTACCAGAATGATCTATCCTAAAAAGATCTGTTGTCATCAATAGTTTACTCCACAAATTTCAACAGCACTACACCCCTTGCAGCAACGAAGCCCAAAGGGGATATATAACATAACTCAGTTGGATGTTGGAAGATAATTGCAGAGAAAAAAATCAAAAATTGATGTTTATTAATATTTAATATATAGTCTAATTCTGGCATCCTTATTGAGTCTGAATGTCAGTAATCACGTAATATGTGATATGCAACTTCCAAATATTAACACATACTGGAGTTTACTTATCCCTACTTAAACAAGTTTACGGATTACACTATTTTAAATAAATAGGGTATTTAGAATACTTTGCAATTAGATAAAAAGTGACCAGAAATTACCTAATAATGGTTGAATAGTATGATAATACTCAATTATCTTAAAAAAACCGAGGGGCGGAGCAAGATGGCCGAATAGGAACAGCTCCAGTCTCCAACTCCCAGCGCGAGCAACACAGAAGACCGGTGATTTCTGCATTTTCAACAGAGGTACTGGGGTCATCTCACTAGGAAGTGCCGGACAATCGGTGCTGGTCAGCTGCTGCAGCCCCACCAGCGAGAGCTGAAGCAGGACGAAGCATCGCCTCACCTGGGAAGCGCAAGGGGGAAGGGAATCCCTTTTCCTAGCCAGGGGAACTGAGACACACAACACCTGGAAAATCGGGTAACTCCCACCCCAATACTGCCCTTTAAGCAAACGAGCACACCAGGAGATTATATCCCACACCTGGCTGGGAAGGTCCCACGGCCACAGAGCCTCCATCATTGCTAGCACAGCAGTCTGCCATCTAACCAAAAGGCAGCAGTGAGGCTGGGGGAGGGGGCCTGCCATTGCTGAGGCTTACGTAGGTAAACAAAGCCGCTGGGAAGCTCGAACTGGGTGGAGCTCACAGCAGCTCAAGGAAACCTGCCTATCTCTGTAGACTCCACCTCTGGTGACAGGGCACAGCTAAACAACAACAACAACAACAAAAGCAGCAGAAACCTCTGCAGACGCAAACGACTCTTTCTGACACCTTTGAGGAGAGCAATGGATCTCCCAACACAGAGGGTGAGATCTGAGAAGGGACAGACTGCCTGCTCAAGTGGGTCCCTGACCCCTGAGTAGCCTAACTGGGAGACATCCCCCACTAGGGGCAGTCTGACACTCCACACCTCACAGGGTGGAGTACACCCCTGAGAGGAAGCTTCCAAGGTAAGAATCAGAGAGGTACACTCGCTGTTCAGCAATATTCTATCTTCTGCAACCTCTGCTGCTGATACCCAGGCAAACAGGGTCTGGAGTGGACCTCAAGCAATCTCCAACAGACGTACAGCTGAGGGTCCTGACTATTAGAAGGAAAATTATCAAACAGGAAGGACACCTATAACAAAACTCCATCAGTACGTCACCATCATCAAAGACCAGAGGCAGATAAAACCTCAAAGATGGGGAAAAAGCAGGGCAGAAAAGCTGGAAATTCAAAAAATAAGAGCGCATCTCCCCCTACAAAGGAGCGCAGCTCATCGCCAGCAACGGATCGAAGCTGGTCAGAGAATGACTTTGACAAGATGAGAGAAGAAAGCTTCAGTCCATCAAACTTCTCAGAGCTAAAGCAGGAATTACGGACCCAGCGCAAAGAAACTAAAAATCTTGAAAAAAGAATGGAAGAATTGACAGCTAGAATAATTAATGCAGAGAAGGTCATAAACGAAATGACAGAGACGAAAACCATGACATGAGAAATACGTGACAAATGCACAAGCTTCAGTAACCGACTCGATCAACTGGAAGAAAGAGTATCAGCGATTGAGGATCAAATGAATGAAACGAAGTGAGAAGGGAAACCAAAAGAAAAAAGAAGAAAAAGAAATGAACAAAGCCTGCAAGAAGTATGGGATTATGTAAAAAGGCCAAATCTACATCTGATTGGGGTGCCTGAAAGTGAGGGGGAAAATGGAACCAAGTTGGAAAACACTCTTCAGGATATCATCCAGGAGAACTTCCCCAACCTAGGAGGGCAGGCCAACATTCAAATTCAGGAAATACAGAGAACGCCACAAAGATACTCCTCCAGAAGAGCAACTCTAAGACACATAATTGCCAGATTCACCAAAGTGGAAATGAAGGAAAAAATCTTAAGGGCAGCCAGAGAGAAAAGTCGGGTTACCCACAAAGGGAAGCCCATCAGACTAACAGCAGACCTCTCGGCAGAAACTCTACAAGCCAGAAGAGAGTGGGGGCCAATATTCAACGTTCTTAAAGAAAAAAATTTTCAACCCAGAATTTCATATCCAGCCAAACTAAGTTTCATAAGCAAAGGAGAAATAAAATCCTTTACAGATAAGCAAATGCTTAGAGATTTTGTCACCACCAGGCCTGCCTTACAAGAGACCCTGAAGGAAGCCCTAAACATGGAAAGGAACAACCGGTACCAGCCATTGCAAAAACATGCCAAAATGTAAAGACCATCGAGGCTAGGAAGAAACTGCATCAACTAATGAGCAAAATAACCAGTTAATATCATAATGGCAGGATCAAGTTCACACTTAAATGTAAATGGACTAAATGCTCCAATTAAAAGACACAGACTGGCAAACTGGATAAACAGTCAAGACCCATCAGTCTGCTGTATTCAGGAGACCCATCTCACATGCAGAGACATACATAGGCTCAAAATAAAGGGATGGAGGAAGATCTACCAAGAAAATGGAGAACAAAAAACAGCAGGGGTTGCAATCCTAGTCTCTGATAAACCAGACTTTAAACCATCAAAGATCAAAAGAGACAAAGAAGGCCATTACATAATGGTCAAGGGATCAATTCAACAGGAAGAGCTAACTATCCTAAATATATATGCACCCAATACAGGAGCACCCAGATTCATAAAGCAAGTCCTTAGAGACTTACAAAGAGACTTAGACTCCCATACAATAATAATGGGAGACTTCAACATTCCACTGTCAACATTAGACAGATCAACGAGACAGAAAGTTAACAAGGATATCCAGGAATTGAACTCATCTCTGCACCAAGCGGACCAAATAGACATCTATAGAACTCTCCACCCCAAATCAACAGAATATACATTCTTCTCAGGACCACATCTCACTTGTTCCAAAATTGACCACATAATTGGAAGTAAAGCACTCCTCAGCAAATGTAAAAGAACAGAATTTATAACAAACTGTCTCCCAGACCACAATGGAATCAAACTAGAACTCAGGACTAAGAAACTCAGTCAAAACCGCTCAACTACATGGAAACTGAACAACCTGCTCCTGAATAACCACTGGGTACATAACGAAATGAAGGCCGAAATAAAGATGTTCTTTGAAACCAATGAGAACAAAGATACAACATACCAGAATCTCTGGGACGCATTTAAAGCAGTGTGTAGAGGGAAATTTATAGCACTAAATGCCCACAAGAGAAAGCTGGAAAGATCTAAAATTGACACTCTAACATCACAATTAAAAGAACTAGAGAGACAAGAGCAAACACATTCAAAAGCTAGCAGAAGGCAAGAAATAACTAAGATCAGAGCAGAACTGAAGGAGATAGAGACACGAAAAAACCCTCCAAAAATTCAATGAATCCAGGAGTTGGTTTTTTGAAAAGATCAACAAAATTGATGGACCACTAGCAAGACTAATAAAGAAGAAAAGAGACAAGAATCAAATAGATGCAATAAAAAATGATAAAGGGAATATCACCACCGACCCCACAGAAATACAAACTACCATCAGAGAATACTATAAACACCTCTACGCAAATCAACTAGAAAATCTAGAAGAAATGGATAATTTCCTGGACACTTACACTCTTCCAAGACTAAACCAGGAAGAAGTTGAATCCCTAAATAGAACAATAGCAGGCTCTGAAATTGAGGCAATAATGAATAGCCTACCAACCAAAAAAAAGTCCAGGACAAGATGGATTCACAGCTGAATTCTACCAGAGGTACAAGGAGGAGCTGGTACCATTCCTTCTGAAACTATTCCAATCAATAGAGAAAAAGAGGGAATCCTCCCTAACTCGTTTTATAAGGCCAACATCATCCTGATACCAAAGCCTGGCAGAGACACAACAAAAAAAGAGAATTTTAGACCAATATCCCTGATGAACATCGCTGCAAAAATCCTCAATAAAATACTGGCAAAAGGGATTCAGCAGCACATCAAAAAGCTCATCCACCATGGTCAAGTGGGCTTCATCCCTGGGATGCAAGGCTGGTTCAACATTTGCAAATCAATAAACGTAATCCAGCATATAAACAGAACCAAAGACAAAAAACACATGATGATCTCAATAGATTCAGAAAAGGCTTTTGACAAAATTCAACAGCCCTTCATGTTAAAAACGCTCAATAAATTCGGTATTGATGGAACGTACCTCAAATAATAAGAGCTATTTATGACAAACCCACAGCCAGTATCATACTGAATGGGCAAAAACTGGAAAAATTCCCTTTGAAAACTGGCACAAGACACAGATGCCCTCTCTCACCGCTCCTATTCAACATAGTGTTGGAAGTTCTGGCTAGGACAATCAGGCAAGAGAAAGAAATCAAGGGTATTCAGTTAGGAAAAGAAGAAGTCAAATTGTCCCTGTTTGCAGATGACATGATTGTATATTTAGAAAACCCCATTGTCTCAGCCCAAAATCTCCTTAAGCTGATAAGCAACTTCAGCAAAGTCTCAAGACACAAAATTAATATGCAAAAATCACAAGCATTCTTATACAACAGTAACAGACAAACAGAGAGCCAAATCAGGAATGAACTTCCATTCACAACTGCTTCAAAGAGAATAAAATACCTAGGAATCCAACTTACAAGGGATGTAAAGGACCTCTTCAAGGAGAACTACAAACCACTGCTCAGTGAAATAAAAGAGGACACAAACAAATGGAAGAACATACCATGCTCATGGATAGGAAGAATCAATATCATGAAAAAGACCATACTGCCCAAGGTTATTTATAGATTCAATGCCATCCCCATCAAGCTACCAATGAGTTTCTTCACAGAATTGGAAAAAACGGCTTTAAAGTTCATATGGAACCAAAAAAGACCCAGCAGTGCCAAGACAATCCTAAGTCAAAAGAACAAAGCTGGAGGCATCACGCTACCTGACTTCAAACTATACTACAAGCCTACAGTAACCAAAACAGCATGGTACTGGTACCAAAACAGAGATATAGACCAATGGAACAGAACAGAGTCCTCAGAAATAATACCACACATCTACAGCCATCTGATCTTTGACAAACCTGACAAAAACAAGAAATGGGGAAAGGACTCCCTATTTAATAAATGGTGCTGGGAAAATTGGCTAGCCATAAGTAGAAAGCTGAAACTGGATCTTTTCTTTACTCCTTATACGAAAATTAATTCAAGATGGATTAGAGACTTAAATGTTAGACCTAATACCATAAAAACTCTAGAAGAAAACCTAGGTAGTACCATTCAGGACATAGGCATGGGCAATTGCGGACTTCATGTCTAAAACACCAAAAGCAACGGCAGCAAAAGCCAAAATTGACAAATGGGATCTAATTAAACTAAAGAGCTTCTGCACAGCAAAAGAAACTACCATCAGAGTGAACAGGCAACCTACAGAATGGGAGAAAATTTTTGCAATCTACTCATCTGACAAAGGGCTGATATCCAGAACCTACAAAGAACTCAAACAAATTTACAAGAGAAAAACAAACAACCCCATCAAAAAGTGGGCAAAGGATATGAACAGACATTTCTCAAAAAAAGACATTCATGCAGCCAACGGACACATGAAAAAATGCTCATCATCACTCGCCATCAGAGAAATGCAAATCAAAACCACAATGAGATACCATCTCACACCAGTTAGAATGGCAATCATTAAAAAGTCAGGAAACAACAGGTGCTGGAGAGGATGTGGAGAAATAGGAACACTTTTACACGGTTGGTGGGATTGTAAACTAGTTCAACCATTATGGAAAAGAGTATGGCAATTCCTCAAGGATCTAGAACTAGATGTACCATATGATCCAGCCATCCCACTACTGGGTATATACCCAAAGGATTATAAATCATGCTGCTGAAAAGACACATGCACACGTATGTTTATTGCGGCACTATTCACAAGAGCAAAGACTTAGTATCAACCCAAATGTCCATCAGTGACAGACTGGATTAAGAAAATGTGGCACATATACACCATGGAATACTATGCAGCCATAAAAAACGATGAGTTTGCGTCCTTTGTAGGGACATGGATGCAGCTGGAAACCATCATTCTTAGCAAACTATCACAAGAAGAGAAAACCAAACACCGCATGTTCTCACTCATAGGTGAGAACTGAACAATGAGATCACTTGGACTCGGGAAGGGGAACATCACCCACCAGGGCCTATCATGGGGAGGGGGGAGGGGGGAGGGACTGCATTGGGAGTTATACCTGATAAAAACGACGAATTGATGGGTGCTGACGAGTTGATGGGTGCAGCACACCAACATGGCACAAGTATACATATGTAACAAACCTGCACGTTATGCACATGTTCCCTAGAACTTAAAGTATAATAATAAAAAATAAATAAATAAAAATAAATAAAAAAAATAAAACACACACACACACAAAATAAAATGATAGATTATATAGCAATAAAAAAAAAAAACCAATCATTCCAAATTTGCTAAACTTTTCTGTGGCAGTGCACTGCAACATGCTCTGAAACAGCTGTTTGAAAATGAACACATAAAATATATATCTTTATAATAAAGGTAGCATTTTAACAATGAAGAAGTAATAACTGCCTTAGAAAAACTTAACTTACTATGGAAAGAGACGTTTATAAATATTTCCATCATTATGTGATTTTTGTTGCCTAAAACTATCAACATCCTATAAAAACTCTTAAATTTGTATTTTAATTAAAACAACAAATTAGAAACAGTGTCATAACCTAGTGTGTCAATGGATTTTGTACAAACATAATGTCTGTAAAAACATTAAAATAGTCATACAAATATTTGAAGAAAACCAAGAGTTTTGTAAAGTTAGATAGTCCTTAAAATATTTTCTTTGGCTTTATTTTATCCTTTAATTTCTCCTAGTAATAGTGGCAACATTTAACACTTGTTTTAAAGATTTCAGAGTTTAGATTATTCTTGATCTGTATCTATAAAAAAAAAGGAAAGGCAGAGAGGATAATATTATGTACCTTACAAAGTAATTTAACAAGATATATGGACTTAGTAAAGGGATCCCTAACTAGTAACATAAGTTGCTGTTGCTACTACTACCATTCCTAACATTTTTATGAGTATGTAGTACACAAAAAAGGGACTTGTTTCTTGGAATGAGAGTACAAAACATTAGGAGTAATTTCTGAGAAAATCGGAGTGGAAGGCATCCAGTTAAGGAACATGGTAATTTATACAGGAAAAACCGATTTATCATTTTGAAACAAACCACCAAGACCCTCTGCATGAATGGCATATATGAAAATATTTTAAGATGAGAACAAATTGTCTTAAATTTCTATATATATTACATAATCACCTTCCAAAAATGTACCAGCAATATACTCTTCCATATGATAATGTGTATTTCCCCAACTGTCATTAACACTGAGTAATAATGGCCTTATTAATCTTTACCAAACTTACAGGTGAGGGATATGAAAGAGAGGAGTCTGTTGGATATGAATCCAAGGTTTTAAGTTATATTCCAATACTGATTCATTAATGAAAACAGAAAACACTGGAAGGAGGAGAGACTTGCAAACAAAGATAAATTTAGCTTGGGACATGTTGACTTTGAGGGGCCAGAAGTACCTCCACATGGAACAATCAAAAACGTTCTGAAAATAGAGATGTGGAGCTAAGAAGAGAGGTCAAGATCAGAGTGTTGATTTGAGATTCCTGTATAGAATCCTGTATAGAAGTGATGGTTGGGCCGGGTGTGGTGGCTCACGCCTATAATCCCTGCGCTTTGGGAGGCCAAGGCAGGTGGATTATTTGAGGTTGGGAGTGCGAAACCAGCCTAGGCAACATGTTGAAACCCCGTCTCTACTAAAAATACAAAAATTAGCCAGGTGTGGTGGCAGGTACCTGTAATCCCAGCTACTTGGGAAGCTGAGGCAGGAGAATTGCTTGAGCCCAGGAGGCAGAGGTTGCAGTGAGAAGATATCATGTCATTGCACTCCAGCCTGGGCGACAGAGTGAGACTCTGTCTTGAGGGGGAAAAAAAAAAGTGATGGTTGAGGTGCTAGCCGAGATTAGGATCATAAAAGAACTAATTTAGAAAAAGAAAAAATACCAGCAACAGAATTTTTCTGGGACAACTCTAAATAGCAGAATTAGGCAAAAGCAAGCTACAAAGACGCAATGCTCATGTTGCTCATCTCTGTTACACTGATACCTAGCAAAGAGCCTTGTTCAGAGTAGGTATTCAATAAAAACTTGTTGAATGCACTATTTAATAATTAATAAGAGAGCCATCAGAACAAAAGAGAACTAGAAGCAAACAAGTTAAGTCAAATAAGATTTTTTAAAAATTAGAAACTATTAGTCTTGGTGCTCCCAGTAGCATTTTTCAACCACAGTGAACTACTTTCCATCCATGGGCTTGTCCTAGCTCTCCTCCTAGCTCTCTCTCATGTTGCCCCTGCCCTGTGGCATCTTCCCCACCAACCATGTTTCATCCTATCTGCCTGCTATCAATTAACATCCAACAACTAAGTCTCAGCTTAGATGTCAGCTCCTACAGGTAATTTTGATCTCAGCAATTTACACTTCCTGTATCATAGCAGTTATTCAGCTGCTTTATCATTGTCTGTTTATGTTTTCCCCCCTCCAAGTCTATAAGCTCTGTAGTTTTTATATCTAATCATCTTAGCCACGAAGCTAGAGTTTCTTTCCAGGCCATTCCTTTTCTCACCCTATATTCTCTCATCCTATGATATCATCCAAACTTTTGGCTATAATTACCCACATGTATGTGAACTCCAAAATTTATACACCCATCCAAGATCTCCTTTTGAGTTCTAGACCCATATATCTAAATGCTTACTTGCTATATACTTTAGCAGTTAAGAACATGAAATCAAATACAGTATTTTTAAATTCTGGGCTTGCCAGTTATTAGCTGTTATTAGCTGTGTGAACAAGACATTTAACATCTGTGTGAACAAGACATTTAACATCTCTGTACTTCAACTGCCTTACCTATAAAATGAGAATAACAATAAAAAGAGAACCTAATTCTTAAGGTTGTTGGGCAGATTACATAAAACAATATTTAAAGTACTTACAGTAGTGCTTTGCATATAGGAAATACTTCTTGAGTGCTAAATATTATAATAATGTAAATTCAGTGAAGGCAGTGATTTTCATTTCTTTTGTTCACTATCTAATCACCAAATCTTTAGACAACGGCTGACACACTACTGAATAGTTGTTGAATAAATGAATGAATAAATTCATCTCAATTTCAACAGTCAAAACTAAATTAATGACCTTACCCACAACTAGTCCCCTTCAACGTGAAAGGCACCATTGTTCACCCAGTTGTGCAAGTCTATACAATCTATGTTCTACACACTGCAGCCAGGGGGTTCTCAAAGCATAACACTAATCATGTTCCCCATCCTTTCCATCATAAAATCTTTATGGCTCCTTATTCCTCTTTAGAAAAGCACCCAATATGGCCATATGGTCTCTGTAATCTGGCTATTATCAGTATCTCCATAGTACACATATCCGCTCACTAACCACATTCCAGCTGTATAACCTTTCTTCTGGTCCTTGTACTCACGCTTCTTGTTTAAATACCTTTGTTGGCCAGATGCAGTGGCTTACGCCTGTAATCCCAGCATTTTGGGAGGCCGAGGCGGGTGGATCACCTGAAGTCAGGAGTTCGAGACCAGCCTGGCCAACATAGTTGAAACCCAGTCTCTACTGAAAATACAAAAATCAGTTGGGCGTGGTGGCGGGTGCTTGTAATTCCAGCTACTTGGGTGGCTGAGCCAGGAGAATCACTTGAACCCAGGAGGCAGAGGTTGCAGTGAGCCAAGATCACACCACTGCACTCCAGCCTGGGTGAAAAGAGCAAAACTCCATCTCTGAATGAATGAATGCCTTTGCAGGTGCTGTTCCCTCTACCTTGATAACACTATCTTCCCCTCTCCATCTAGCTACCTCCTTAGTTACTAACTCTTCAAATTCTAACTGAATTGTTACTTCAAAGATAACTTTCCAGCGCTCCTTAACTAGATATCAATTGAAGGCATTCATCATTCGATTTTGTCATAGCAATTTCTTCATAGTATGTTCACAACAGTAAATTTATATCTGTTTTATAACATTAATAGCTGCCTCTCCTTCTGGATAATGAAATCTATGTAAACTTGGAACATGTCCACTTGGAACATGTCCACTTCTGTTTATTACGGGAGCTCTGAGTCATAGCATAGTGACTGGCACATAGCAGGTGAATATTCACTGACTATTCAATGAACAAGATAAAAGCCAATTAAATTTTTTATCATATTCAATGAACAAGATAAAATTCAAGCTAACCATAGCATTTAAGGAAGCAGTATTAACAGGGATGAAGAAGGTAACCATAAATTCAATTCATGATGACCATTTGAAAAGTAATAAGCTATGCCACATAATACTATTGTGAAGGATCTGACACTACCTGTTCATATATTTCTTCTTTACATTCTCTTTTCAGATTCCAGAATATAGTCTCTCCTGTTTTTCTCCCTCATTTTCCCTTCTGAATCTTGGCTTCTGTTCTGCAGTGGGCAGGCATTTGCAAACATACCCCTAAAGGCAGAGGAAGCTAACAGACCAAACAAAGAGACTGACAAATACAGTTTCTCAGAAAGAAACATTTAATAAGGACTTACAAACAGAAGCCATAGTCTTAAGCAGTCATAAGACTCTAGATGGTGGATCCCTGCACCACTGCCCCCTAGACCCAGGGCGTATATACCATAGAGAAAGAATGTGCAGGACAATTGAAGTTGACCTCTCAGGGAAAGGCAAGCATGCTATGTGAATCTGCCTAAGGGCAGGATTTATGATCAAGGTTGTTAGGACCTGGGGCAAGATTTATGGTAACAATAGATAAAGTAGAAATCTTAGAGGCATTTCCAGAACAGGGGTTAATCAGAAGTCAACATGGCAGATTAGCATCCAAGATGGAGTTTCTTTAACCTCCACAGCTTCTCTACTTTCCCTTTAAAATTCTACTCCTGGATTCTACCATAAGCCTGTTTTTCTTACAAACCAGGAATATCAGCATGGCTCCTGCCACTAAAACTATCACCTATGTGACAATGGTACCAAATCTCAACTCTTTACTAAAGATTTTTCTCATAAGACTGCATTTTCCAACTGCTTAATAACATTTCCATTTTGCTTACCCAAATACATGTTAATGTGTCCCAATATTAAAAACAGTATCCTATTTCTAACTTGTTCCTTCTTCTATATTTCCGTATCACTATCATTCTCTCCACCACGTCCCCTCTCTGCCTCTAACACATTAACACCCTCAACCCTCTCTCTTCGGAAAGGTTTATCTTTCATCTCCACAGTTTTTAAGGCTTGCTGTATATGAACTTGTTAAATTCTTATGGAGAAGGCAATACCTTATTTCTTTTTTTATTTTGAAAATGTTTCAAATTTGTAGAAAAGTTAGCAGTGGAAAATTGTAACATGATGCCCCACTGACACCAGTTACTTCCTATAAACAAGGACTTTGTATATTTCCTATAAACAAGGACTTTGCTCTATACAATAACAATATAACTGTGAAAGTCAGGAAACTAAAACTGACACATTATTACCTTCCAATTTTTAAGCACTACTCAAATTTCACTAATTACTCCAGGAGTCCTTAGGGCAAGATGACACAGCTCAGAATCATGGCTGGCATTCAGTTATTATGTCTCTTTATTCTCTAACATTCTGGAAGAATAGTTCTATAGTCTTTCCTGAAATTTTAAGACACTGACATTTAGATGATTACAGGTCAATTATTTTGTAGAATGTCCCTCAATTTGGGTTTAACTAATATTTCCTCTACATGATTAGACTCAGACTAGGCACTTTGGGCATATCACAGAGTGATACTATGATCTTCTCAATAAATATAGTCTAAAAGGAAGCACATGGTTTCAGTTTCTCTAATTACTAATGATGCCCATTTTGATCACTTGACGACATGGTAGCTACCAAGTTTGTTGTTGTTGTTTTTAATGTAAATTACTCTTTCTCTCTTTGTAATTAATATTTTTTGAGGAGGTATTTTGGAACTATACAAATTTTCTGATCTTCATCAAACTTTCCATTTGTTCATTTATTTATATTAGTATGATCTTGTATTAAAATACAATTTATTGCTATCAATTAGAGAATATCTATTTTGACATTAGAATGTTCACTGATTTGGCCAGTGGGATTCTTTGCAAGCTGATTCTTTTTCCTTCTTACATGTCTCCATCATTCTTCGAGCACTTCTTTACATTCTAGCACAAAAAGGTGCTATGAGCTCATCTTATAGTTTCCCTGCTATAGTCCTGGAAGTAGCCATTGCTCCACAGAGCCCTGGTTTCAATGGAGAAGATCAAGGCTTTAGGTGCATTCATTGCTACTGGAATGTCACTGCTCCCAGGCCCTCTCAGTGGACAAAGCTAGGAAATACATCTGGCTGGGCACAATGGCTCATGCCTGTAATCCCAGTACTTTGGGAGGCTGGGGCAGGAGGATCACTTAAGCCCAGGAGTTCAAAATCAGCTTGGGCAATATAGTGAGAACTCTTTACAAAAACATTTAAAAATGAGCTGAGCATGGTGGGACATGCCTGCAGTCCAAGATTCTTGGGACGCTGAGGTGAGAGGATCACTTGAGCCCAGGAGGCAGAGGTTGTAACAAGCTATGATCACACCACTGCACTCCAGCCTGAGTAACAGAGCAAGACCCTGTCTCAGAAATAAAAATAAAATAATATACATATAACCAAAACAAAAAACCACAGGGTTCATGCCGTTTTCTCATTTTCCTTATTCGTATTCCCTTATTTAACTAGGAGAAACCTGGCCCCCACTATTCTTATTTATGTATATGATTAATCCCTATAAACATAACCCAACTCCCATCCCCAGGACAGATTCCTCCACACACAGATTACCTACTCAACTCATGTGGGGTCATCATCCCCTGCTGGGCTCTCGCATGGATGCTCTCTACATATTGCTCAGGCTCTGACAACCCATGCTAGGCCACCTTCCTCCCCACACTTCAGGCTGTGATGACATACACAGGCCTCCAAATCCTACTCTGGCTCCAACATTCTGTGCTAGACCACTCTCCAACACAGACATCCTCCTCAATCTGCTTAGACTTTGACATCCTGCATCTTTTTGAGCATCCTCCCAGTGTAAACATTCCCCTTCATCTGCTTGGGATTCAACCCCATAGGCTGAGCCATCCTCCTGCAGAGACCGCCTCCTCCTGCTGCTTCGGTGTTGCCACGCTGCTGGCCCTTACCTTCAGTGTGGACACCTACATTTCTCAGCCCACCTGATGTCTTTTTGACTGAATTGCTAAGGAACGGGATGGAAAAGAAGAGGAAGAGAACATCGTATGTTTTGTGTTTAATGTATTTTTAAACTTACAGTTTAATGACTTTTGGTAAATTTATACAATTATGCAATCATCACTGTAATCCAGTTTCAGAATGCTTCCATCACCCAGAAAGTTCCCTTTTGTCCAGCTGAGATCAATCTGTGTTTCTAGGTATAATCTCAGATATATACCTATCTGTTTTTTGTCTTTTATTTTCTACAAATTCCATATATATATATGGAATCATACAATATATATAATTGTACACCATCTTTTATATCTGTCTTTTTACATCTGTCTTCTTTCCCTTAGCATAATGATTTTAAGCCTCACTTCTTGTCACTTTTTTGTCACTGTCAGTCACTTTTTCCTTTGTATTGCTAACTCATATTCTCTTTACAGGATATATCCAATTTTGTTTATCCATTCACGAATTGATAAACATTTAGATTGTTTCCAGTTTGTTTCTATTATGAGTAATGTTGCTATGAACATATGCATATAATATAATACTTCATGTGGAAAAATGTTTTCATATCCCTTGGCCAGCTACCTAGAAATGAAAATGCTGGGTTGTATCATATGTGCATGTTTAACTTTATTGGAAATAAAACTGTTTTTGAAAACGGCAGTAACAATTTTATGTTCATACCAGCACTGTGTGAGAATTCCAGTTTCTCTACATCCTTGTCAATACGTGGTAATAACAGACCTTTAGTTTGTACCCTTTCTCGTGGTTGTGAAGTGCTATCTCATTTGGTTTTAATTTGCATTTCCCTAATGACTACTGATGTTGAGCATTTTCTCATGGGGTTATTAGCCATACACATATCCTTTGTGAAATGTTTTCTCTTCAGAACTTTTACTCATTTATATTGAGCTGCTGTATTACTGAATCATAAGAGTTCTGTATACATGCTAAATGTAAGACTTTCCTCAGATAGATAAATTTGCGAATGTTTTCTCTCAATCTTTGGCTTATCTTTTCATTTTTATTTCTTTAATGGTGTTTTTTGAATAGCAAAGTTATAATTTTACTAACACCCAATTTATCTTTTCTTTTATGGACTGTTGTCATAGCTAAGAAATCTTGGCTTAACTAAAAGCCACAAATATCTTTTCCTGTTTTGTTTTGTGAACTACTAGAATTTTAGCATTTAGGCCTATTATCCACTTTCAGTTAATTTTCATACACTATATGAGATAATGTTAAAAAAAATATTTTTTCCCTATAGATATCCAATTGTTACAGCACCAATTGTTATAATGCTTCATAATGCTACTAAATGTATACATAATGCTACTAAACTGTATACTTTAAAATGATTATGATGATAGATGTCATGTGTATTTCACCACATTTAAATTTTATTTTATTTTACTTTACTATTTATTTACTTAGAGACAGGGTCTCACTTTATTGCCCAGGCTGGAGTGCAGTGACACAGTCACCATTCACTGCAGCCTCAACCTCCTAGGCTCAAGTGATCCTCCTGCCTCAGCCTTCCAAGTAGCTGGCACCACAGACATGCACTACTACACATGGCTAATTTTTTAATTTTGTATAAAGATGAAGTCTTACTTTAGTTGCTCAGGCAACTTCTGAATTCAAGCAATCCTCCACCTCTGCCTCTCAAAATACTGGGATTACAGGCATGAGCTACCACACCTGGCTTAAGTTTATTTTCTGATGCCAACAACATGTCTAGAAAAGACTAGACTAAAACATTAACAGTGACTTGGAAAGGATGGTGTGATTAAAGGTAATTTTTTATTATTCTTTTCATCTTAAATGTATTTATATTTTCTATAGCAAAACTATATTATTTTCATAATTATATAATAAATACCTGTAGGAAGCATATGGATCTATGACATTACTAATGAAGTTGAATCACTCCTTTTTTTAAAAAAAGTCTAAGCTTTCCACATTGTGTTACAGTGGTACCTTGGCAAGTATCAGTTTGCCACAAAAAACTGGGGTTTATTTCGAGATCATCTGCTCTGTTCCATTGATTTATACAGCTATCCTATACTAACAGTATGGTGTCTTAATTACTGTACCTTTAAGTTTTGGAATTAGGTAGTGTATATACTGAATTTTGTTGTGCTTTTTCAAAATTGTTTGGCTACTGTGACAGACAGCTCCAAGATAGCCCCCAAATGCTCCCTGCCTCCTAGTGCTCATAGTCTTGGCAATCCCTCCTTGAGTAACTTACTTCTAACTAATGAAATATGGCAATATCAAGGGGATGTCACTCCAAAAATTAGGTTACAAATGATTGTGATTTCCATTTTGCTAGCTGACTCCTCTCTCTAAATGGCTTTGATGAAGCAAGTAAGCCATCATACTGGAGAAGTCCCTGTGGCAAAGAACTCAGGGTCTTAGTCCAAGAGCCCTCAAAGGATTAAATTCTGACAACTTCATAAGTAAACTTGAAAGTGGATACTTCCCAGTTGAGCCTTCAGATGAGAACCCAGCCTGCTGACACTTTACTAGAGCCATATCAGAGATGGTGGGCCAGAGGAAACAGCTAAATAGTGCCTGGATTCTTGACCCAGTGCACTATGAAACAATAAGTGCATGTTGTTTTAAGCTGCTAAGCTTTAGAGTGATTTGTAACAAAGCAACAGATTACTAATGCAGCTCTTCTGGGACCTTTGTATTTCTATTTATCTTTTAGGATCAGACTACCAATTTCTATTTAAAAAATTCTGAAACTTTCATAGGGGATTATATTGAATCTATAGATCACTTTGGGGAGTACTAGCATCCTACATTATACTGCATAATATTCTATTTGTTTACAACTTCTCTAATTATTATTATTATTTTTGCAACCTCTGCCTCCCGGGTTCAAGCGATTCTCCTGCCTCAGCCTCCTGAGTAGCTGGGATTACCACTACACCTGCCTAATGTTATCTTTAGTAGAGATGGGGTTTCACCATGTTAGCCAGGCTGGTCTTGAACCTTGTGATCCACCCACCTGAGCCTCCCAAAGTGCTGGGATTACAGGCATAAACTGCTACACCCGGCCAACTTCTTTAATTATTATAAATTTCTCTTTAATTTCTCTCAGTAATGCTTTATAGTTTTCAGCATACCAACATTGTACTTCCTGGTATTTTATTCTTTTTGTTGGCTTAAAGATTTCTGCACCGATATTTATGAGGGACCTCATTCACTTTTAACAATAAAGTGCTATTTTCAAGAAGACAAAACTGGGGTTCAGAGAATACTTAAGATCACATAAGCAAAACATGGGAAGAATAAGATCTAAATTCACCTAACTAAAAATAGTGCACTTTCTACCCCACCCTTGGTTCTCAACAGGTTCAGAACAGTTCCCTAGAGTGAATAATAGAAATTTGCAAGAAAAGTTTTGGTTGTCACAAATGACTGAGTGCTACAATGATTTAGTGGGCAGAAGGGGCAAAAAAAATTCTAGGCATTCCACAAGAAGAATAGTTCAATAATAACAATGGTCCTAGATCCTACATTACTTTAGAATGTTCAACTGGATATCAGTGAAAGTGACAAACTAGAAGATTATCTGAGCCTATGCCCCAAATATATATCTATTTATTTAGATGGAGTTTCGCTCTTGTTGCCCAGGCTGGAGTGTAATGGCGTGATCACTGCTCACTGCAACCTCCACCTCCCGGGTTCAAGCGATTCTCCTGCCTCACCCTCCAAAGTAACTGGGATTACAGGCACCTGCCACCATGCCCAGCTACTTTTTTGTATTTTTAGTAAAGACGGGATTTCACTATGTTGGCCAGGCTGGTCTTGAACTCCTGACCTCAGGCAATCCACCCGCCTCGGCCTCCCAAAATGCTGGGAATACAGGCATGAGCCACTATGCCCGGCCCCAAATATTTCTTTTTTATTTCAAATAATGCAACCATTGTGTAAATTAAGGTAAAAATGAACAGTTTGTTTAGTACTACACCAGTATCTACTTACCACTTAGAAAAATCACATTATAGACAATCACACATCCCTCATAGCAGGACAAATCATACATCATACCTCTATCAGTCTGATTTGTACCTGTCACATTTACAGTGACCTATATATAAATACAAGCATCCAATTATGTCTTTTAGCATAGTTACGTTGGTACGTACAGAATAATGAAATGCATACTACATATATTTTTTAAAATTTTATTTCTCTTATGGTATAGAGCACCGTTGATTAATATTATTTATCTAGAAAAGGTCTATTTACTATTCAAAAAAAATCATAAGGAATAATTACAAACTATCTGTGATATAAAGAGTATGTTAAATTTCAGAGGGTGAAAAACTATAGCATTACATTATGCTATCTACTAAATATATCTCCTTCTCACCATAATCTCTGGCACTGCAATACTTAATATTCCTTTTATCTCTGGTCTAGTGTCTTTTGACAGCCTCCTATCTAGTCTCCATCACTTGAACTTCCCCTCCAATATAATTTACCTATTGTCAAAATGTTACTGCTTTTCATTTAAAAAAATTATTATCCAAGATATAAAATAGTATCAAGATATTTAAGTTCCTACTATCCTTCAGAAAAAGTCCAAATTCTCCACCATGGAATTTAGGATCTCTTATGACCCGCTTTTATCTGTTTCTAGATTTGTCTACAACCACTCCCTATCACATACTATATGTCTAAACTATGCTTTCTGGACTTTCTCAAAATTTTCTTATTTTCTCATGGCAATGCCTTGCATCACCTACTCCCTATTCTGACGTGACTTCCCATTATCATTCCTGTCCCTATCTTTCGTCCATCTGGAATTCACATACTGTATGACACCCTACGCTAGACCCTCCTCAAATCTATGTCCTATTTCACAGAGATCCAAAAGCTTACATTCAGACTTTTTACCATACACATTTCACAGTAACGTAATTAATTATATGCTTAATATTCCCGTGAATTCACAATATCCTCAAAATGTAGTAACAAATTTTTATATTCCCTAACAGTTTTTATCATTAGTTTTTCATATTTGTTGATTCAATGAATATTTAACTAATTTTCCACTCTCCTCATGTTCTAACTTTCTTTTCTGAAATTCTAGACATTAATTACATATATCTAAATACGTAATGGCATCAAATTCTAATTTACTCCACAAAAACACAGGAATCATGACTCTTCTAAATATGTCATGATAGAAATAATGTAGTCACTCTTGACATTCATTTCTCTATTAAGCAGAATCTCAGCATCTTTCACACAGTTAAAACAGGAGAATAAATTTGCAAGTAAGCTTTCATTTGCCTACTTTCTTTTTCTTCTTTGTAGCAAAAGATTAAAAACATTTTAGCCCTTCAATGTTTAAGTTCAAGTGGAACTATCTAAACATCACATCAATCAATACCTTTATATGTTCTTCTTTATATGCACAATGGCAAGAATTAGTTTAGGAGTACAGGAGTTGGTTATAGTCATTATGCTCTAATGTGGCAAATATTAGTGTCAATTTAAGTAAACTCTAAAGGGTTATGAGGTCAAAATGCAAGACTGCATAATTTATCAGATCAAGTAAATCATTTTGAAAGTACAGAAATAAGTGCAGCATGAGGCTATTACTGCCTTTCATGAATAAAGGTTAATACCAATGTTTATTTAATTACACATTGGATGGTATTCGCTATCTAAACTTTATTTATTAAAATAAGTATTTTGCTACACTGTCATATTTAAAACTACTGGGTCAAATTTAATTTACAGCACTGCCTTATACTACTAATACAATTAATATATTATTCTAAGTTTTAAACAAAAAATTGATATTGCTTTGTACATTTTGATTAGTAAAATATGCTACCTGTAAAATATGAAATCTCACTTCTGCATCAAGAGACACCAATGAACAATTCAAAAGCACAAGAATACATTCATACGTAAATTCTGCATGTATTTCAAAGTTGTGGATTATTATTTGTTCTTGTTTGGTGTTTCTACATAGCATTTTCTTACACACAAAAAACAGAAAGTTGTGGGAGAATAGTATAACATACTAGGCCACCAAAAAAAGAAAGATAAAGATACGTTTTTAAAATTCATTATTACTCTTTCTTATATGAAAGAAAAGACAATGGTATTTTGGTTTTCCATAAATAATGAAATATTCATATTCCATTTTCTAAGGTAAACAGTAATAGGTGAAATGATGTAACAGACATAACAGCTATGATATTAATAGGAAAGAAATGTTACTTTTCCAAAACAGATCTTAAATGAAATGGTGTAATTAGATGAAGGGTTATGTGAAACATGGTAATACACACAAGCAAAATCACAATGCAGATCAATTCTGTTACTTTTACATTTTAGTCTGCATATAAAATATTGAATATTATTATTTAATCTAAATTCAATAAGATATCAAGATTTCCTCAAAATCAATGTTTTGTAGTCAAATCAACTCAAACAAAAGTTCACAGTTATAAGACAGATAATTACACTGTGTTGAAGCAGATGTTTTATATAGCAAATGTTTATTACAGTTACAAACACATATATAAGGAGGCAAAAGAATTAGTCTCAAAGAAAAAATGTTTAAATTCTAAAGCATTGGAATAGAAAAATGTAATGTTATATTTGCATTATTATTGAAATGCAGCTTTAACACGACATTTAAAAAAATTAATGTACTAGTGATTTGTGCAGGACCTGTATCTTTCATTTGACCCACATAAAAATTTTGTCCAGGCCGGGCACGGTGGCTCAAGCCTGTAATCCCAGCACTTTGGAAGGCCGAAATGGGTGGATCACGAGGTCAGGAGATCAAGACCATCCTGACTAACATGGTGAAACCCCGTCTCTACTAAAAAAATACAAAAAACTAGCCGGGCGAGGTGGTGGGCGCCTGTAGTCCCAGCTACTCGGGAGGCTGAGGCAGGAGAATGGCTTAAACCCAGGAGGCGGAGGTTGCAGTGAGCTGAGATCTGGCCACTGCACTATAGCCTGGGCCACAGAGCAACACTCCGTCTCAAAAAAAAAAAAAAAAATTTTTTGTCCATAGAATCTCTTGAAGGGAAATTTAAAGTTCCCCCTATTTTATCCATTTCAACCAAATTAAAGATTTCAAATAACAACTTTAACCCACAATTAGTCCAATTCTAGGCTGGGCATATCTAAATGAAGAAAAAAATTGACCTGTCATGAATAACCATTCCATTTTAGGAAAATGCAGACCATTAGAGAGTTCATTTATTTATTCCACAAATATGTACTGAGTATCTACCATATACCAAGCACTAAAGATACGCCAGTAAACAGAACAAACAAGCAATCAAAGAAAATTTAATTTATAATAAAATGTCATAAAAAGTATTATGAAAAAAATAACTTTACCATGTTAATGCAGGCTAAGAGAGAGTGATGGAGGTACACAGATGATAAGAAAAGGCCGACACAGAAAAGTAGGTCAAAGAAGAATGGGCAAAGATGACATGTGAGTAAATACCTGTATGAAGAGGATACGTAAGCTATATTGACATCTGGACATAAATGCTGTATGCATGAAGAACATGTGCAGAAGTTCTAATATAGGAGCATGGTATGTTTACTCAAGTAATAGCAAGCAGCCCAGTGTTGTCAGAGCAAAATGATCTAGTGCTCATCTAAGATCAGATCATCCAGGGCTTTGCACATTTCAAAAAGATAGTTTAGCTGTAGCATGGTATACTACAGGGATAAAGAGATAAAAGTGGCATTAGGAAAGTTAGAATCAGCAAAATGCTGCTGTATAGCCTATGAGCTAAGAATGGATTGCAAATTTGCAAATAATTGGAAAAAAGATATTTCATGATGTGAAAATTATATAAAATTCAAATTCAAATCTAAGCTTCCATAAATAAAGTTTTATTGGAACACAGCCATATTCATCTGTCTAGGTACTATCTGCTGCTTTTGCACTACAAAAGCAGAGTACGTGGTGCTCTCATCACTTAGCACTGCTGCTCAGCACATTTCAGATCATAGTAATGTAGCTATAGATGACAGTGTTTCAAATGTCACACATATAGCTATACCACGTTTAATTTTTATTTTCTTATTACCAGTGTGTACTCATGGTATTAAAACATAAAAAAGAGAAACGTAGACTTTAAATAACATGTTTTTAAAGGCATAGTGGAGTGTGAATTACTTTGTTTTAGAATTAAATGTTGAAGCATTTTTGTTTAGTATGCAGTAACACGATAGCTAGTGATTTTAAAATATAATGCACATCAATATTACCAAACAAAGCACTCATTATAATATTGCTAATGCATAGGAATGCAGCAGTGAAAAACTTAGAAAATTTAAAACAAATTATCTCATCAAAACACAAACTCTTCAGAAAAATTAAAAATGAAAATGAGGTTGCAATTAAAGTATGCTTCTGAGTGATTCCTTTGTTAGTCAAGCAAAAAAAGTCATTTACAGATGGTGAGTTAATTAAATTGAGTTTCATTTGACAGCCAAAGAACTGTATCCAGAGAAAACAAAATTGTTTAAGAATATTATAGCCTTTCAGTGAAAACAGTTGCTTAAGAAGTTGAGGACAGTGAAGCAAAATCAATAGACAATTAAAAAAATAAAGAAAGCATGATTTCAAATGGTTTTCCTTGGCTCTGAATGAGATAACAGATGTTACCTATATAATGTTCCATTGTTGTTTATTAAAGGAGTAAATGACTATTTTGAAGTGATTGAAAAACAAGCCGCTGAATAATCTGCATGGAACAACTACAGGGATGATCTTTTCAAAGTTGAGAAAACAAAGATTTAGTACCATCTGAGGTGGAATCTCCTAGGATGTGTTACAGCAAATGATGTTAAAAGTATGTATGGAGGAGAAAATACAACAACTTAAGAAGTTTGTGAAAATATAAGGTATTAAAAGCATAAGCTTAGTCACTGTATTACTCAGTACTCTGTATTACTCAGGTACTCTGCAAAAAATATTGGAATTTATCATGTTTTATCAAACCAGGAGTGTCATGGTGAACTTCATTCATTTTTTTTCATGGACTTAACCAATGTCATTTCCATGCATTTTTCTCGGAAATATGAGTGGAATATACTAACTTGCTCTTCCATACAGCAACTCAAAACAAAACGGTGGTAAGGTTTTATTATTATTTTAGCTAAGGGCATAAACTGATTTTTTTTTTTCTGAGAAAAAAAAAATCCACTATTATCACACACTAAATGGTTTTAGAAATTAGCTTTTACTGAAGATGTAATAATATTTCTTAATAAATTCCATCTAAATTACAAGGAAAAACAGCCCATATATGGGAAATTTACACTGCAGTAAAGTCATTTAGATGATAACACTGTTTGAATCACAAGTAATATGAAGTTACTTTATATACTTTTATGTGCTATTAGAAGTTTAAAAGTGAGATTGTCATTGCCATGCAAATTTGCAGCTAATATATTTTCCAGCTCAAACTTCAATCCCAGAAGTATTTTTCAGATACTGATGCAAGGGCAAAGGAAATTCCCATATTTCAAAATCCATTTAAATGTGCTACTGAGGAGTTTCCACTCAAACATCAATTGCAAGTAATTAACCTACAATGTAATGATATGCTAAAAGGCAAATATCAAGAGAAAAATCTAACAATTATATAAATGCCTTCCAAGAGATAAATATGGTCAATTAACATTCCATGTCCATAGATGGATATTAATATTCAACAATATTTATCTGTGTGAAAACATATTTTAAAAGATGAAATCCATAAAATCTTATTATACATTATATTAACCGGTGAATATTTGCCATCTATTTTGATGACATCAACAGTAACTACGAACCCCAATTAAGTAAAATGTTATCCACCTCCCTCCCAAGAAAAAGAAATTCATTCTTCTCATTAGAAAACCCATTACGGAAAATTGTACTCAATAGATATACTTTAAATTTTATCAATAAAAATATATTAAAATTTGCTTTCTGTCTTGTTACACAGGTATTTATATAATATCCTTTATCTTGCCTTTTGACCCAAAAATCTAAAATATTTACTATCTGATCCATTATAGAAAAAGTTTTACAATCTCTGATATAAGAAAATAATGATTTTTCTCTAGACCAGGCGAAGCAGATGATGGGAAATGTCCAGATTTTGGCTACTATATGTGATTCCTATCACATATAATAAGGACAGTTCTAGAAACCTTGTCAAATGCCTCGCAGAATGTGTCAATATGTGTATATTTTTATGGTAGAACCAATAAAATTTCCTGACATATTGTGGGGAATATAAGAGTGAAGACAAAGATGACTTCAGGATTTTAGCATGAGCAACCAGAAGGATAAATAACAGTTACTGCCAAGAAGTGAAACTGGAAAGGCTATGGATGAACAGGCTGGAGAGTGGTTCAGTATTGACATGTTAAGTTTAATAAATCTACCAAACAGAAGTGCTTTAGGCAATTAGATACAGAAATCTGGAATCCAGGAGAGGTATCTTAGCATAAGATGCAAATTTGGGAGTCACTGGCAGGTGGTTTTTGAAACGTTGGAACTGAAGGAGATCACAAGGGATACTTGGTAAATAAATATGTGTCCTGAGAACTGAGCATCAGGGCACTAAAACATTCACCGTTTGAGAAGTTAAGGATGATCAAGCAAAGTCAATAGTGTGTGGAACAATGTCTAATCAGGTAGGATATTATGCTATCTTGAAGCAAGATAATCACAGTGTAAGGAGAAGGAGAAAATGATCAACTGTGTCATATGCCAATTAGATAAGCATACTCACTATAGGCTGCACATACCAAATTGAAAAATCTGGAAATTGAAATGCTCCAAAATCCAAAATTTTTTAGCACAGACATAACATGCAAAAGAAATGCTCATTGGAGCATTTTGGCCTTTTGGATTAGGGATGTTTGAGCGGTAAGTATAATACAAATATTCCAAAATATGAAAAAAATAGGAAATCGGAAACATTGCTGGTTCCAAGCATTTCAGAGAAAAGATACTCAGTGTGTATGTGTTTATATAAGGCATAGACAGTAATGATTAACAGAACAAAGAACGTGGTCCTGAAGCACCAGAAATGTTTCTCCTTTAATCTACTAACAGTAAAACTAACATTTTAGTAAAATCAGGATTTTAGTAGTGGTGCTCCTGTTCATATTTTTCCATCACGCATAATAAGGACAGTTCTAGAAACCTTGCCAAATGCCTTGTAGAATGTGTCAATATGTGTATGTCAAGAATTATTTTAAATGTTCATATTTTTTAACTGAGTCATTCTAATTCTGGGACTATAGCCTGAAAAAATAATCTAAAGTAGAAAAATGTTTTATGACTAAAGATAAAAACCTTTTTCCAGATTATATCTCTAAAAAGTAAAGTGATTACTGTTTGTTTTTTTTTTTTTTTTTTTAAGACAGGGTCTCATGCTGTTGCCTAGGCTAGAGTGTGCAAGGTATAATTATCGTTCACTGTAACGTCAACCTCCTCTGCTCAAATAATCCTCCTACCTCAGTCTCTGGAGTAGCAGGGACCACAGGTGCATACCAACACACCTAGCTAATTTTTTAAAATTATTTGTTGTAGAGACAGGGTCTCCCTATGTTGCCCAGGCTGGTCTTGAACTCCTGTGCTCAAGCAATTCTCCCACCTCCTTAAATGCTGGGATTACAGGCATAAGCCACCACACTCAGCTCTTACTTTATGCTTTACACTTAACAACTCAAAGTTGCTTAAAGATGTGAGGCTGAATTGTTTTCCTGGCACCACACTCCCAGCCTAACTAAAAAGTTAGTCATTACTTTCGAAGACACCTCCATAATCTAGATATTTATCTACATCTATTATTGTGGTTTATCATATTATATTAGACATATTATTAATATGTCTTTCTTATCTATTGGTAAGTATCCTTCCTGAGAGCAGGGCCCTGTGCCTAGCAGAGTGGGAGATTCAATAAATGTTTACTATATTCAATTATCTCGTGAGTAACTTGTACTTCAACGTTCTGAGAATAGCAGGTATTTTTGCTTTGTCTAGGACATAAGGCAAATGTAGAGAAGTAATAGAAAACAGAGATACTGAAGCAGCATCAATATTTATGAGCTAGCAGAAAGAAGGAGGCAGTGAAGACATCAGAAGAGAAAGGATCACAAGCAGCAAAAAAAAAAAAAAAAAAAAAAAAACCAGAAAAGAGTGAGATGTGCCAGAAACCAGTGGAAGAAAACGACTTGACAAGGAAGTGGTCTACACAGACAAATATCATAAATAAACAAAAATTGTACTACAGTGGTTTTGACAAAGAAGAGCTCACAAGACCTCTGCCAGAGCAGTTTCTGGCAGACTGCAAGAGGCTGAAGGATGAACAGGCTGAGGAGGCAGAAAGTTCAAGATCTGAGAAACCTAACTGAAAGAGGATAAAAGACAGACTATGCAGCAGTCTTTCTCAATGGGAGACTATTTTTATTTGGTGGTTGTACAGGAACTCTACTTAAATATCACAGGATATTTAACTACCTGGATTCTAACAATAAAAGTCTGCAAGCTTTCCAGTCACTTTGACAATCAAAAACATACTCCCCCCAACCCACATTGCTAAACGATCCCAGAAAGGATAGGGTACTGCCTCTGACTGAGAACCCTTAAATGCCAACTCATGCTAAAACAGGAGTCTCTTTCCCATGAGATTGTTTTTATGGTTTCAAATGAAGCTTATTAGCATTTTAGAAAATGTTGTTGGCAATACAGTTATAGGAGACAGTAAGTTTGGGGACAATGCCAAGTAGTTGAGGGAGCTGAAACAGAGCCACAAGGCCTCTATTTTTTCAGAGATGAGTTCTGCTGAGAGAATCCATCACACTATAGTTTCAAGTACAACTTTCTACTTTACTCCACATCATCAAATTTCTTAAAAGAGATATTTTCTCTTACCCCTCTTTAGTAATCACTCACTCATACCCTACATTTTTATAATCTGGTCCCCACTTTCTCCATGCTACCAAAACAGTTCTATGATAACTAGCACCTTCTTCGTTCCAAATCTAAGGCCCTTTTCTTAAGACAATTTTGCTTCTGATCACCTTATAGCATTGGTCACCGCTCCTTCTTAAAACCACTTATTCTCCCACCACTGTCCTAGTTTGAACACTTTTATCTCTTAAACTATAAAATACCTCTGGTCTCTGCCTTCCCTTCAGTTTTTTCTAACATTTACCCATTTTACAAATGACAAGATCTTACTGAAACATAGTTCTTAAACAGTTCCTGGCTCAGTAATTTTAAAATGGTTGAGAGAATAGACCAAATATCTTGGCACCAATATTTAAGATCCTTGACAATCAGGTCCCTGCTTATCTTTCTCATTTTATTTCCCACCAATCTGGTTTACATACCATTCGTTCTAGACGAGCAATTAGAACTGCTCAGTGTTCTCGGTACATGCCCTTCTATCTGCTTTCTATATGCCTTCACTTATCTTCCTTCATCCCGAAGTAACGCTTTTGCATTGCATGGTCATATATCCACTTCTTCTTCATACTTCTATAACTCCTATGTCAAGCTTCCCTGACTTCACAGCTATAAGCAATAGCCCTACCCTTCCTAAACTTCTAAAGTACTTTATTTGTACCTTTTTTATGTCACCTTTAAGCCTGCATTACACATTTCATATAAACATCCTGCCTCTCCTATAAAGTTCATTAGGAGCTATTACTATGCATTAATATTAGGTACTTACATATATCACACTGTAACCTCTCAATATAACTGAGTTACCCCAATTTAATAAATATAAAAAGCAGAGGAATAGGAAATCTGTAAAAACTAGCAAATACTCAATACATATTTTTTAATGCATAAATGATTATTCCAAGATGAAGTATCACTCAAAATGTTTACAAATATAGGGATATGTTTCACTTTAAGTGAACCAAAGGTAGAGCTCCAAAATTAAAAAATATTTAAGAAAAGAGCAAATAATAAATAAGAGGTTGAGTTCAAATATAATATTAACAGTTACTACTTGAGTATATATGATTTTTCAGGCACACACTTTCTATATGCTAATTTATTTTATTCTCGTAACAATCCTTTAGAATAGATATTGTTTTCACTGACCAATACTTGGTGAAGTTAAGTGACTCGTTCAAAGTTTCAAAGCCAGGATACACATAAAGCCAGTCTTTCTGACTTTAAATTCTTTGCTCTAGAGTAGTTAGTGAGAAGACCCAAAGAGTCTAAGCCTGAAAAAAATACAAATTTGGGCAAGTGCTTCTTTTTGTTTTATTAATATTAAAATGCGGACATCTACAAAATATAATAAGCCATTTAAAAAGAGGGAAAATTTTCTACTTTTCCTAATTTCTATAAAATGTAATATGTTATTTAACAACCAAGAAAACATTCTATTTTTCCTAATATCTCTAAGCAGACATTAAAACTTGTTATTTGGAATGAATATCTGTTTCCAAAAGAACAATGAAAGTAGCATATAGTTAAGTAACAAAGCACCAAATAGAGTAAGGAATCTCAAACTCAAAACTGAAAAGCATTGTAAATATCATCTTATTTTAAAATACATCCATAGAATCAGCAAAAGGATACAACAAAAAGTATAAATTGTACCAACCCACTCATGCTAGGACTTCCCTATAAAAGTTTCTGGTTAATATTTGAATTGAAGTTTATGTTAAATGCTATAAAAAATAAAATTTATGTTGGTAAAACTGAAATTAACTGCCATGAATGTCAGTATTACTTACTATGATGTTTTATTTCATTAGAGTAAAAGACCCCCCAAAAAAGTCTACTTCTATTTACAATAAATAAAACTAATCCATATGATAATCCTTCCACATGAATCATTAGAACTGGGGGAGAGAGCTAAAGAGGAGAAATCATCATGTCTGTTATGACTGTGACTAAATGGGATTAATGAATTCTCATGAGATAAAGTTATGAATTAAGTGGTGCTCAGAACACTAAGAAAATTTGTGGGGAGAGAATGCAAATAGCTCCCTAATTATCTACAGCCTATTAACAAGCAAATCTTATTACTTGCAATTAAAATCCTCTTAAATTTTATGGCAAAAGTTCATTGAAACGTTGAAAATTATATGCTAATTATTATACTGTAAAGCACATGTTTAGTGTATACTCTTACTATGGGCTCAATAAATAATAAAATATCAAATTCAAGGTGGTACAGTAACTAAATATTTTACTAGATGGAAAACACATGTGGTATGAAGCCAGTGTGGGCTCCTGCTACAATTTCACAGCACTATAGCACCAGAATATCCCCAATAACTGTTAAGTTCTATGTGGATGGTGACATGGCTATCCTGTTAACCACTGAATGGAATCTCCAACACCATCACAGTACCTGCCATAGATAAGTACTTAAGTATTAATTGAAGAAATAATTTTGAGGGATGAAAATATATATTTGATGATAATATCATCTACTTTCAGGTTCTGAATCTTTAAGTGCTACCACAGAGTTCATTCATTGATTGGTTTCTGTACCAATTCCCACACTATAAATCTATACTATTTATGAAATTATTTATGTTTAAAAGCTCCCACAGCAACCTAGACCAAGTTTGTCTTGTTCCTAACTGTATCAGAGCACCCAGCACAAATAAAGCCATCAATAAATATTTGTGAAATAAATGAATGAATAAAAACAAGGAAAAAAAAGGATGTTACTATAGAATTCAATTGCCTGGGACACAATATTCTTCAGTAGACAATATATCATGTTATAAGAACAATAAGCCTATGCATACAAATGGTGTAAGTAATGAAACAGTGACCATAGATGGTTCTTTTCTTTTAACTGAAGACTCCCCCAGCTCCCACCTGATTGATAGATAGATTGATTGATTGATTGATTGATTGATTGATTTAGAGACACGGTTTGCTCTGTTGCCCAAGTTAGAGTGCACTGGTCCCTTGATCTCCTGGCTCAAGTGATCCTCCCACCTCAGGCTCCCAAGTAGCTGTAACTACAGGTGCATACTACGACACTCGGATAATTTTTGTACTTTTCGTAGAGATGGGGTCTTACCATGTTGCCCAAGCTGGTCGCAAACTCAAACAATCCACCTGCCTCGGCCTCCCAAAGTGCTGGGATTACAGGTGTGAGCCACTATGTGGGACACCAATATCATTTTCATACCTATACAACTTAGGGGGAAAATCCCTTAATACATGAAGGGAACAACCAATATTCAATTTCCCTCAATGTTTCTCTCTCTCCCTCTCCTCTTCTCCTTTTCCCCACCTCTTAACAGCTGGTTTATTCAAATCAGGATTCAAGGTCCATAAAATGTGCCTTCTGAGGTATTTCGTAAGCCTTATCATATACGTTACCCTTTTATTTTTATATTTTTCACATCTATTTGTTACAGAAACTAAGTTGTTTCTGCATGCATCCAGCTTTTTTGCATTCTGAATTTTGCTATACGCTCTTGTAATGTCTTGTAACATGTTCCCCCTTTCCCTTTATTTCCTGTAAACTCGTTATTAGATTTAAAACAGCAATTTCTATTAGAAATACAGTGCAAATCACACATACATTTTAAAGTTTTCTAACAGTCACATAAAAAAGGAAACAGATAAAATTAATTCTAATAATATATTTTTAACTCAATATATTCAAAATAATATTTCAGCACACAATCAATATAAAAATAAAATATTTAGATCCTTTCATCATTTGAATATTATTCCAAAGCCAGCGAGTATTTTACAACTTATAGTACATCTCAGTTGAGACTAACCACATTTCAAGTGCTCAACAGCCACATGTGGCAACCATACTAGGCTGCATAGTAATCAAGACTTGATCAAACTGAGGTTGGACACCTAATGCCTGCTTGTTTCCCTTTTGGTGATGTTAATATCGGTCCATGAATCTAGGTTCTGTCAGCCTAGTCCATTCATTAGGAAAATCCATATCAACTTCTTTCCTAATGATTTTAGTAGCTATTGATGATTATGCCCAGATATCATTTTTTTGTTATTCTAATTCTATGATTCCTTCTGCATTTATTAGCTGCAATTCTTCAATTAAAAAGAACTGGCCAGGCACGGTGGCTCACAGCTGTCATTCCAGCACTTTGGGAGGCCAAGGCAGGAGGATTGCTTGAGGCCAGGAGTTCAAGACCAGCCTCGGCAACATAGCGAGAACCTGTCTCTACAAAAAATAAACTTTCTCTTATCAATGTAGTTATGTAAGTTACAGTATATATAGAAAAATGAAATAAACATATGATTTCTCAAAATATTAGGTTTTTGACATTAAAACCTGCCTCCCCGAACCCTCTGAAGGTAATCCATAAAGATTTTGTAATGAGTATCATTATCAACACATGGATTTAAACATAATTTGCCATGTTTCAATCTATCGTACTTTCATTCTTTTACTTTTAGACTGTCTCATCTTTTGGCTAGTAAAAGCTACTTCATTTTATCTCCTGCAACCTTTTTAACCTCACCGCAGGAACCTTTGGCCTCAGACATAGCAGGTTGGTCCAGCCTGACCTTGCCCGATCCAGCCAATTATTTTCACCGGCAAATGATATTTAGAGACAACCACCTAGGTGCGAGGGGGCCCCATTGCTACTAGATTGTTTGTCATTTCTAGGCCATTCCAGTAGACAAAGCAAGAAAAAATACTGTTTAACTTTAAAAAATGAGTTTTACAGATATTTCCAATGGAAATTTAAGATAAAAGGAGTTTTCGCCTCTCAGTTTTTATATATGTTCCCATTTTCTCTTGCTCTGAAAAATCTTAGTTTCCAATACCATTAACATAATTACTTATTTGCTTTACATGATAGGGTCATAACTGTATCTCAGCATGTACCAGGAATTCAGTAAGGATTTCTTCATAAATAAATACATTGAAAGACTGTCATTTTGGGAAAATCATTAGAATTAAGTTCAGAGTAACAATAGTAATACTACTACTAAGAATAATCAGCAGTAGTCCTTCTCTTGAGAGAAAGAAGGCACCACTAGGAATCTTCAGATTACTGGGTTCTAAAGTTACTTGAAATAATTTGCCTCTATGTAGAGTATAATAGCAAATGAATTTATTTCCTTTGGCTCCCAATTTAGCCACTGATTTAAAAATTTTTTAATTCTATAATTACGTATTAAAAGTAAAATCTAGAAAACAACGTTTATTGAGAAAAGTCTATTTTCATTGTTTTTTGTTGCTGTTGAGACAGTCTTACTCTGTCATCCAGGAAGGAATGCAGTGGCGCAACCTTGGCTCGTTATAACCTCTGCCTCCCGCGTTCAAGCAATTCTCCTGCCTCAGCCTCCCAAGTAGCTGGGATTACAAGGGCCTGCCACCACACCTGGCTAATTTTTATATTTTTGAGATGGGGCTTCACCACATTGGCCAGGCTTGTCTCGAACTCATGACCTCAGGTGATCCACCCATCTTGGCCTCCCAAAGTGCTGGGATTGCAGATGTGAGCCACTGTGCCTGGCCAAGAAGTCTATTTTCAATTCCTATCTCTCTACCTTGTCCCTTCTATTTCCTTTAAGTCATTTTTATTAGTTTTAGGTTAAATTTTCCATTTTAAAAATATAAGCAAATATAATTACATTTGATCCTCCCCATTCCTTAAAGGGTTATATATTATTACATATACCCTTTTCTACCTTGTTTTGTTTATTTATCCTGGTGATCACTTCCAAACCAGTGTATAGAGATATTCTTCATTGTGTAAATGTAAAACAGGTTATTCAGTTTCCTACACTGGATGGACATTTTTATCCTTTTTAGACCTTTGTTATTATAGATAGTGCTGTGATAAATGCCTTATCATTTTTGCCACCAAATCTTTAAGACAGATTCCTAGAACTGGGGATGCTGGATCAATGAATAAATAAATGCATATGCAATTTTAGTAGATACCGCTAAATTGCTTTCCCTACAAGTTTGTGTTTTCTCCAGCAATGTATACCTTTTTAGCAAGAGCAATCCACTCAATGGGCATTGACTGAAAATCTGTCACTTGGCAAACCAAAAGTTTGCTGTTGAGATATACAAATGGCCAGTGCTGCTTCTATCTTTTCACACCACTGACAACAGCAATGCTTGTCCATTTATTTCACTTAGGACAGAAAAAAATAGCAATGGAAATGAAAAATAATTATCATTTAGGATTAATATTGTCTAATGATGAAGTTTTCATATGATTTTAAAATACCAAATTCTATTTAATAAAAATCATGGTGACATGGAAACTCAAAGGTCTTCCAATTAGCTACTTTCCAAAGGTTCTATATTACTGTGTTGTGTAGGGGGATATTTATTGCCAACTGCCCCTTCTAAAACATTTCTTTGTATTCTCTCCCCATCCCAAACCTAGACTAATTTGTAGGATCTTCACATTTGTGGGGAGGAGGTTAGAGGGTAGGGTAGAAGATGTGTGATGAGATTCTGGGTTTCTGAAGGTTTTTTTGCTTCTGTTTGTTCACTTCTCTGTTTTCAAAACGTCTGCAATTTGCACTCCATACCATTCATCCTAATTGCAGCTGCCATTGCTGCTGAGATCCACTATGCTTCCAACTTCTATGTCTGTTTATTTGTTTTTGGTGTTGCTTTCATTTTGTTAGGCTTCTCAGCCCCCAAGTGAAAGGTCTAGACTTTCGTATTAAGAGCATCAGTCAAACCTTTGATTTTAATCTAGTAGCAAAATGATGAACTGCATGTGATACCCTCCTCAGAAATGGTCGTTTCTAGCTGGGTACTCAGGAGCTGCTTTTATCTTGTTAGAGAAGGCTTATTTTGTTTGTGTTGTGGGTTTTGTTTTCTTTCTTTTCTTCTTCTAAATCCAGAGGTTACATAAAGATAGTCTTCAAAGTTTACTATCTTGCCATACTAACAGAGTTGGTGTAAACCATCTGATCTCTGCCTGCACAACAAAGTTACCTTTTATCAGACTGTAAAACCACCTTTTATGGCTGCCCCAGAACTACTCAGAACAACACAGTCTACAAAAATATTCTTAAGACATTTACTATGATAAAATTCCCTTGATTGCAGAAGTACTCATTCAAACAATTTTAAGTATTACTAAATAAATGTTTATTGGGCACTATAATATTATACTAAAATATAAGACCCATGAAGGCAGGAAATTTTGTCTGTTTTATTCACTACTAGTTATTCAGTGCTTAGAACAATGTTGCAAACAGTGAAACTCAATACCTATTACAAATATTTATTGAATGAATAAATTAGCATTATTCATAAGGCACCATGAAAGTATTATGAGTAGAAACAGTATCTGCCCTTAAGAAGCTGTTAATTTGATTAGACTAGGTTAAACATATAAAAAGGCAAATATGTAACATATATAAGCCAAATGAATGGAGTTGACATCAATGTTTTAAGAGCCCATACAAAGGAAATATCATGACCCAGTGGAGGAATCTCTACTCACACTTGGCTTGTCATAAAAAGTAGTGCTCAGATTAGCACAGGAGGAGGAAGTACAAGTGTATGAACTAATGTGAGCAAATATACAAAATCAGGAAATGATGAACAGCAATCCATAAGACAGATTTCCCTTACGAAGAAGACATGTTTTTTTCTATTTTTGTTTTTAAAGCAAAGCACATTTTAAGCTTAAAGTGTATTTTTTTTAAAATATAGTTTTTCTTTATAATTAATAATTATGCTAAAATGCTTCTGTATCATATAAGCAAACAAAAGACGTTTGTAGTAATAGCCTCTAGGGTTTATCATTTTAATATCAACATGACTTGTTTCTTACACGTAGAAGCGGTTAACATTGTGTTCACATGTAAAGAACAATAGTTATTCCATTTATTCTGAAGATTTACATCTCAAATTATAGGGAAAAAATGATTAAGTTCCATAGAAACATAGGTTAAAAAACAATTTTTTTATCCTTTCAAAATTTCTGAGATGTGGAAGCATTTACCATTGTATTTATATATAAAGTTAAAAAAAATACAAGAATTCACAGTACAGTTTCCCCAAAAACTAAGACTATTAATATTTTAAAAGGGGATTTTAAGATTCTTAAAGGTACAATGGAGTAGAACAAAGCACTTTAATGTTTCATTTCCCAAAACTATAAAAATCTGAGACTTTTTAACTTAACAGTAATAACACATGTATGTTTACTATGTGTCTGACACTACTCTTAAGTGCCTAACACACATTTTTAATGGAATTAATAATACACGATGTAACAGTTAGCTTTTTTTAAGTTATTTTCTTAATAATTTTAAGGTGCTTAGTTCTAACATTTAATGTTTTATGTGCCATTATTTTGCTTTTACTGCAAAAGAAAGATCTGGCTCTCAAAGATAAAGGAGATTTTTGGTAAATGGTGAAGGTAAAGAAATAAATGACCCACTTGGCTAGTGTGTAATTACACTGCCTGAGATTGTAACAATCTATCACATGAAGGAGGATGACACCACGCTAAGGGGTGAGTCAAAGGAGATAGCCTTTGACTAACTACGGGACCCTGACGATCGATACTCCACAGATATTGTGCTCTCAAAAACAATTGAATTCTAAAAAAGTTTGAAAATAGATTCCCCCTTTCTTTTGATACTGATCGGAGACCTATCTTGACCTTATCCTGGAAGAGTAATACTTTCTTAAAAAGGTATATGAAACATATAAATCGTTTCCACCTCTGGACTGCTCTTTCAAATGGATATTTAACACATTCCTATTAAAATAACAGTCTGCAAGCCAAAAAAAAAAAAAAAAAAAAAAAAACCTGCTGAAATCTTTCTTTATTGCATAAATATGTCTTCCTGATTGGCTGTTATCAAGTTATCATAATACTTGGCACATGACAGATAAGTACTCCAAAGGCTCAAAACTTGAAAAATCTATCAGAAAATAAAAGTTTCCAAATAAGGGTTACAGTGTATACCCTGAACTTGATACAGTACTTAATAGATAGCAAGTGATTTGACTATGTAAAAAGCAAACAGAAGCCAGACATGGTGGCTCACGCCTGTAATCCCAGCAATTTGGGAGGCTGAGGCGAGTTGATCACCTGAGGTCAGGAGTTCATGACCAGCCTGGGCAACATGGTGAAACCATATCTCTACAAAAATTGGCCTGGTGTGGCAGCGGGCGCCTATAATCCCAGCTACTCAGGAGGCTGAGGTGGGAGAATGGCTTGAAGCTGGGAGGCAGAGGTTGCTGTGAGTTGAGATCATGCCAATGCCCTCCAGCCTGAGTGACAGAGCAAGACTCTGTCTCCCAAAAAAAAAAAAAAGAACTTTTACAAATAAAAAAACTTTTATGTCCATTAAATATTTTACAAAATAATTCCACAGGATAATCACATTAGAATTGTCTTAATATAGTGTATCATGTTTTATTTTTATTTTTGAGACTGAATCTCGCTCTATCGCCCAGGCTGGAGTGCAGTGGCACAATCTCAGCTCACTGCAACCTCTGCCCCGAGGGTTCACGTGATTCTCATGCCTCAGCCTCCTGTGTAGCTGGGATTATAGGAGTCCACCACCACGCCTGGTTAATTTTTTTTTTTTTTTTTTTTGCATTTTTAGTAGAGATGGGGTTTCACCACGTTGGCCAGGCTGGTCTCTAACTGACCTCAAGTGATCCACATGCCTCGACCTCCCAAACTGCTGGGATTATAGGCATTAGCCACCATGCCCGGTCTCATGTTTTATTTAGAAATACTTGAACATTATTTCTATATGATTCCTATTACCATAGTTATAATTAAATTCATTAAGCTATATCAAAAAATGTTCAAATTATATTATATACAATTTCTGGGATGTTTGTATACAGCATTTTAAGTATCTATAACTACAAAAGCAAGTGTCTAAAACACACTCTGAAAGAGATTAAGTGGAAAGTAAAATCTCATCTAAATTCCAATAATTGTTTTCTTTTCACAGAGGCTAGTATTAACAAATATAATGTAATCCATGGAAAATCATGATTATTATAATATGAAAGATTAGAAAATTAAACTTTTTAGAAAGTTCAGAATTTTGTACTGACACTATAGCATCTGCTATTCACAGAGAATGACAGATATTTTGCAAAATGTCAGCATGAAAAGGATACTACATGAAACCGCAGGATATCACCTCTATTCTAAAGGGTTGTAGCAACCCACTCCCTCCCAAAGCACACTCTTGTTAGGATAAAACAAGAATTATCAGATACACAGGCTATGCCTCAAACCAATTAAATCCCTGGGAGTGCAATTCAGGCAATGGAATTTTTTTAAAAGCTTCCTACATTCCAATATGTAGACAAGGTTAAGAACTACTGCTGGTATACATCTGTTTGCAAAGGTGAAGGAGTTTGAAAGAAGCAGGAAAAAGAGTGAAAGCATAAGATAAGAACACCATTGGATAACAAAGATGAGTATATTTCACTCTAAAATCTACAAAAGATTGGTGAGGCCAGTACCTCAGGCCTGTAATCCCAGCATTTAGGAGGCTGAGGCAAGAGGCCTGCTTGAGGCCAGGAGTTTGAGACCAGTCTGGGCAACATAGCGAGACTCTGTCTCTACAAAAAAGTTCAAAAATTAGCGATGGGTGGCAGCAGTCTTAGTATTCAGGAGGCTGAGGCAGGAGAATCGTTTGACCCCAGGAGGTCAAGGCTGCTGTGAGCCAAGATTGTGGCACTGCACTCCAGCCTGGGTGACTGAGACCCTATCTCTTTAAAAAAAAAAAAAAAATCTACAAAAGATAAAAGGGGGTAGAGATCAGTGGAAAGCCCTCACAAACTTTACAAACTAGTAATTTAATTACATAAACAAATTATTCTGTTAAAATACAAATATAACTTGAGGAAATTCATTGAATTGCTCACATTCATACCTTGTTATAAAATTTATTTAACAAAATATAACCTAGCTAAAATAAGTCACAGTTAATGAGAACTCTGATTGTCTGTAGGGAATTATCGTTTCAGAGAATAAAGGGATCTAGGGTGCAGATCTTGAATTTCTAGAAAAAACTTTGAAGTCACTGTATATATATGAAGGCAAAGGAGTCTAGAAAAGACCAGGCTCAAGTAAGATGGCAAAAATTATATCAAGTAAGATGTCAAATTGATGACAGAAGGTGCACAAAAGAGTATCATTTCTATCACTGCCTACCAAAATTTGGTAGGATGGCATATGATATAAAAATACCAGACTTATTTTGAATATAACAAATTTCATAAACTCAGTTTATTCCTGTGTTTTCAATTGAACTTAGGACAGTCCTAAGCTCACCTCACTTATGCTGAAAAAAAAAAAAGAAGAGAAAAAATAAAAGTACAAAAGACATCCATGGAATCTCATATCAATGTTCTTTTTTTTATTCAGTACCAAATATTTAAGACCCTGGTAGTACATATCAGGTACTGGACCAGAGATTGAAAACATCAAAATTAACGTTACGGGCTTCTAGTCTACAAGTACCTTATAGTATTCTGAGGAAAAAGAAAATGTGTAGTAGACTATAAGTGCTCTAATACTTGTATTTATCAAACACTATGAGAACGCATATAAGCAAAGAAATAATCTACCAAGTAACACTTCTGAGAAAAAGAGGAGGCAATGGCTGATAAAGTACTTGGACACAGTCACATTTCGGAAGGATTCTGAAAGACAAATAGGAACTCACCATGGAAACAGAACTGAAAACACAAAGAAGACCATGAGAAAATATAAAGACAAAATACATGGTATGTCTGGAACACAAGTTGCTTGGTGTGGTTAGAGATGCATGAAAAAGATGAACGGCAAGGAAGACTTAAGGAACGACACTAACAATAACAAGCCTTGAATGTCATGTCTTAGGTTCTTCAACAAAGTGGTTTTAATAATGGTACAAGGCAGGCTGCAATAGCATTGAAAGAGAGTGAAGACAAGGAAACCCACTGGTAGACTACTTGTGGACTTCTATAAGTAAGGGTTTTTCAATGAATCTAGGTTGTAATCATAACCAATTGTTATAACAGGGTATAGATATAGATCATATAAACAATGGAAAGCTGTTCTGATCTCAGAATAGACCCTTGAGTTTTCTCTTTTCAACAAATACCTAAATGTGGCTTGACATGTTATCGAAAACAGACCATGAAAAGTATAATGGCATTACCTAATACAAGTGTATCATAAAGCATAATAGCCTGTCACTGACATTTCACTTCTTTATTTTCCATTACATATCCTCTAATCACATGCCACCAGTCCACAGGATGTGTTCCCTCAAAGTATATATAATCCAATCACTCCTAAATCCTTTTCCGCTAAGCTTTTCCCTAACATTTCACATATGACACAGGAATTAACATTGCCATTTAAGAGTGAGTAGACTGAGGTTTAGTGCATATTATGTAATTCCGAGGTCAAAAAACTACTAATTAAAAGCACTTATTTTCAAAAACCCAGAACTGTATAAGGCCAAAACCTATGATCATTCTTCTATGCCAAACTTACCTCATGAGATAATTTTCTTCTAATCATGAATAGATTACAACCTTAAGAAGCCTAGCAACTTCATTTTCTTTTATAATACAAAACATTACATAAGTTGAGAACTTTTTGAGACGTAACTCATATATAATTTTATGAATTTTGACAAACGCAGACAATATCCAAGAATACCATCAGATTCAATTATTCACAAGGAATCACAGGGTTCAGTCATCTTCATGGTTATGATTTCTTGAATCTTGTCTTGGTACAAACAAACTCAACAAAGGGAGTTACATGGGGCAAAATATAGAGAAACCAGGTACAAGCTTCCAAGAGTCCTTTCCTTATGCAATCACACAGGATGTGTCTAATTCCTCCAGGAATTTCACACGTATCACAAAGTGTGAAATGTTCGTCAAAGGAACCTTATTTAGAGACTCAGCTCCCAGGTTTTCATCTGGGACCGGTTGCTTACGGGCCCTCTGTCTAGTACATGCTGTAATTCTACACTCCCAGAAAGAAAACTGATGTTTACAATCAACTACATTGTTTGGACAAACAGTCTAGGCCCAGTGAGCCACTCATCATTTATGGAAAGTTCTAGAACAGTGTAGGGATCTGTTTACCATTCAAATTTCCAGATGACAGCCAAGGGTCCACCTTGTAACTGACCCTTTGGTAAAGGATGAGTCGCTACGTTAACATTTTCTGCAAAGTTACATAATCGCCAACACAATCACGATACAGAACAGCTCCATCATGCCAAGAAAAAAAACACCTTTGCACCCCTTTGTAACCAACCTCTACAATCACTGATCTAATTTCTATTCTTATAATGTGCCTATTCCAGAATGTCATACAAATGGAATCAACCACATTCGCACATAGCCTTTTGAGTCTGGCTTCTTTCACTTAGTGTAATGCACTTCGGATTCATCCACGTTGTTATATGTACCAGTAATTTGTTCATTTTTATTGCTAAATGATAGTCTACTATGGATATACCACATATATTTTCATCTGCCACAATTCAATATGGGTTTCTCCGGTAAACTGTATTTCTACTTTACTTGAGTAAACACCTAAGAATACGAGGCCAAAACCTACGATCATTCTTCTATGCCAAACTTCCCTCATCGAAACACGCAATAGGATGGATGAGGCTCAAAATTATTATACTGAGTGAAAGAAGACAAAAAAGAAGTACAAATTGCATAAAACCATTTATATAAAATTCTAGATAATGTAAGCTTATCTAGAGTGACAGAAGATCAATGACTGCCTGGGGCAGGGAGGGTGGGAGAGAGTAATCACGAAAGGGTAGGAAGAAACCTCTAGATTATGATGACAGTTTCATGGATAGATAGAGTGAACACTCATTATCCTCAGGTTCTGCATCTATAGATTCAATCAACCAAAGACTGAAAATATTCATATAAGAAAACATTAAAAAATAGCAACACAATAAAAAATAGTCCAGGTGCCGTGGCTCACACCTGTAATCTCAGCACTTTGGGAGGCTGAGGTGGGCGGTTCACTTGAGGTCAGGGATTCTAGACCAGCAGTCCCTACTAAAAACAGAAAAATCAGTCAGGCATGGTGGTGTGCGCCTGTAATCCCAGCTACTCAGGAGGCTGAGGCAGGAGAATTGCTTGAACCTGGGAGGGGGAGGTTGCAGTGAGCTTATATTGAGCCACTCTACTCCAGCCTGGGCAACACAGTGAGACTTCTTCTCCAAAAAAGAAAAAAAAAATGCAAAATTTAAAATATAGTAAAACAACCATTTAAAAGCATGAACATTGTATTCAGTATTATATGTAATCTAGAGATGATAAAGCGGGAGGATATGTGTAAGCTATAAGCAAATACTATACCATTTTATATAAGGAACTTGAGCATCTGTGGATTTTGGTATTCATGGGGGCCCTGCAACCAATTCTCTGTGGATACTAAGGGATTACTTGTCAAACTGTACATTTTAAATATGTACAGTTCATTGTATGTCAATTGTACCACAAAAAATAAACAAGGGCTTAGTCACGTCCATTATGTTTTCATTCTATTTTTTTATATTTATTATTGATGTCTACCATTTTTTCTGTACCCAGGACTATGTAACACATTTCCTATTTCCCATTTGATATTAAACCATGTGAAGAATCATCCTTATTTAACTAACGAAAGGAAAATATTTAAGGAAGCTGAAACCCAGAGAGGCTAGTGATACTGAAAAACACCCAAAAACCAAGTGCTCTGCCAGTGTCACATATCTGGTAAGTTAAGAGATTCAAACCCACGTCTACTTTACTTAAAAGCTAATGGTCTTAATCACTATACCATACAATATTAATATATCATCTTAAAGGAAGGATTCAGAGGATAGACACTGTGGTAGGCTGAATAACAGCCTCCCAAGTATGTCTAAATTCGAATCCCCACAATCTGTATGTTACTTTATGTTACCTGTATGTTACTTTACAAGGGACTTTGTGGATATGATTACATTAAGGATATAGATATGAGGGCGTTATCCTGGATTAACTTGGTTGGGCATGTAATCATAAGCATCCTTATAAGAGGCAGGAATGTTAGAGTGAGAGAAGGCATTGTGATGATGGAAGCAGAGGAAAAGGAGACTGACAACGGAGAAGCAGAGTCAGAGAGAAATTTGGAGATGCTACGCTGCTAGTTTTGAAGAGGGAGGAAGGAGCCATGAACCAAGGAATGAAGGCAGCCTCTAGAAGCTAGAAAAGTCAAGGAATTTCCCCCCGAAACCTGCAATTGATTGAATGTTTGTATTCTCTATAAATTCATATGTTGAAATTTTAACTCCCAATGTGACAATATTAGGAGGTAGGGTCTTCTGGTCAGTAATTAGATTGTGAGAGTAGAACCCTCAGGAATAGAATTAGTGCCCTTAGAAAAGAGGCCCCAGAGAACTCTCTAGCTCTGCTTCTACCATGTGAGGATACAGTGAGAAATCAGTAGTTTTCAACCTGGGAGAGGGCTCTCACCGGAATCCAACCATGCTGACTGGCACCAGATCACAGACTTCTGGCCTCCAAGAAGTTTGACAAATAAATGTTTGTGCTTTAAGCCATTCAGTGCATGACAATTTATTACAACAACCTGAACAGACTAAGACAAGCCTCTAGAGGAAACACAGCTCTGCCAACCCATTTCAGACTTCTGAACTTCCAAAATGACTGTGTTATTCAAGCCAGTAAATTTGTGGTAATTTATTACACAGCAATAAGAAACTAATACAGGCTCTATAGTCAATGTAGTTTCTTTCTTCCCTATCATAAATGCTCTATGTATTTGGTCTACAGTAAAAGTTCCTGATAATGATGGGGGTAAAAATGGCCTCTGGAAGCTTGGGTATGGGAGAAAATATAAAAGGCAGTACACTAAGCATTTATTCTTGTGGACTCTAGATATCTATGAGTCTTAGTGAAGCCCAAAACCCAGTATGTGCCAATAGCTTTAGGTCTTCCTTTGCAAATTTTAAAAATGCAAATGATGCCAAAGTAAACTATTCCCTAGGTTGACTTAAGACAATACAAATTCATTAGTGGGTCTGGAGGGAAAGAGTGGTATCAGAGATCTCACAGTCAGTCTGAGAATGATGTGGTGTTACCAAATCATACTAAACACAGGCTAGGACCAAACAAGCTATAGACAGTGTGTAAAAAGCAATTCACTGTAGACTTTTTTTTGTTTTTAATTATAACTGAAACCAAATTTCAGTTATTTCGATCTATAGTTACCATCTTTAAAGTCTGAAACCTATAATTCTTTCTTTCATTCATTCAACAAGCATTTATTGTCTACAATTCACAGCACATCATAATGAACAAAAATAAATACCATCCTTTCCCTAATGGCATTTATAGGTTAGAAGAGAAAGATTATTTCAAAAGCAATTGCTAAACAGTGTAACAAGTACCATAACATGGGAAGTAGAAGTTGGTGTAAGGGGCGTGGCAGGAAACCTAAGCTAGTGAGGGAAATAGAATATGGAAATACTTGGAGACAAGAGATGGAAAAGAGTCTAAAGAAAGAGTGTGAGAATATGTAAGTGGCTGTGTATTAGAGGGAAATTGTCAAAGGAAGGAATGAGGAGAGATAATGCCTGATACGTGAGTAAAAGCCAGCCATGAAGAGATGGTAAACTGGGCTTAAATCCTAGTGGTATGCATACAGATAGCAATACCAGTCATTGTGATGATTCTCAATCCTGGCTGCAAATCTAAAGTCATCCAGTAGAGTGCTTCTCTTCTACTGTGGCCTGGCAAAAACAGTTGATACAATCTATGAAAAGTGAGAGTATCTGAAAACTCTGAGGACTGCGATTAATAGTTCTATGCATTCGCAATAATAACAGCTAATAATTTTTAAAATTTATTTTGCAATTTTATAATAAATGTTACAAATATTAGAGTTCCTGTATACCCTTCACTCAGCTTCCTCTAATGTTATAATCTTATATAACCAAACTACAATTATTGAAATGAAAAAGTTAACAGTGACAGAATACAATTAATCTTCAGAGTACAGTTGATTTTTGCAAATTGTCAAATTAATTTTTTTTTTGACCAGTAACTAATACAGAATCCCAAACTGCAGTTAGTTGTCATGTCTTCTTAGTCTCCTCAAATCTGGAACAATTCCTCCACCTTTCCTTGTTTTTCATGAACTCTGTATTTTTGGATATTACTGGCCATTTGTTTTGTGAAATGTCCCTGAGATTTGAGCTTGTCTAATATTTTCTCCTTTTTTTCTTTTTTGCCCCCGGCTCTGTCGCCGAGGCTGGAGTGCAAAGGCACAACCTCAGTTCACTGCAATCTCTGCCTCCTGGGTTCAAGTGATTCTGCTGTCTCAGCCTCCCGAGTAGCTGGGATTACAGGCATGCACCACCACGCCCAGCTCATTTTTGTATTTTTAGTAGATACAGGGTTTCAACATGTTGGCCAGGCTGGTATCGAACTCTTGACCTCAGGTGATCCACTCACCTCGGCCTCCCAAAGTGCTAGGATTATAGGCATGAGCCACTCTGTCTGGTCAATATTTTCACTTAATTAAATGGAAGATTTGTATCTTTGACAAGAAGACCATGGAAGTGCTCTTGTGCTCTTCTCACTGCATCATATCAGGTGGTATATGATGTCAAGAAGTCTTCTTACTGATGGTATTAACTTGATCATTTGGTGGACATGATGTCTGCCAGGTTTCTCCACTATGAAATTAGTATGTTTCCTCCTTGTAATTAATAACTATCCAGTTGGGAGATACTTTGAAACAATGGAATTACCTTTTTTCTCATTATTCCTTAATCTAAGTTTCAGTATTCACTGATTATTGCCTGAACTGTATTGTATTATACTGTACTGTGGTATCTGCCAAAAGATGATTTTTCTACATCTATTAGTTCTTTTTACTTTTAAAAACTGGCATTCTACTGTAAGGAAGAGCTGTCCCTTACCTCCGATTTATAAATTATTGACTTCACTATGAACTAAAAAATATTTGTTCTATGAGTTTTTAATCCATTACTATCAATATTATAATGTTGCTCAAATTGTCACAGATTTAACTATTTAAAGATTTTTGGGGTTTATGTCCCTTTGACATGCTGCTATCCATTTTTGAGTACTTCCTTATCTTCTGGCACCACAAGATAATCTTATAGTTGCCCTTTCCTAGCTCTGAAATCAGCCATTTCTCCAAAAAGATCTAGTTTTTTAAGTTAACAAATGGCATACGGAAACTAAGATTTCGGGACTAGGTTTGCATTTTATCATTGGTTGTCACTGCTTCTATGTCTTCTCAGGAGATAGGGCTAGGTGATATAAGTATGTATGCTAATTGGGCATATCAAAACATGTATATATAATTGTTTATATCATCTTTCTATGTGTGTACACCTAACAATAAATTCTCATTGATATTTCATTCCAATCAATCACCACAGGATTCATTCTAGAGTTTCCTCTCCTTATTTGTAACTCCTTTCTCCAAAAGTAAGAAATCTTGCTCTCACTATCCAAAGTGGGAGTCAGGAGAGCACGATTCTGAGTCTTGGCTTTGTCAGAAAACCAGTTGTATAATCTTAAGCAAATCATTTAACTTCTCCACAGTAACTTGCTCATCCAGAAAACAAGGAAAGGCATAAATGACTTCTCTCATGACCTACAGTGTTAAAAATCTCTGTATATCACTGTATCAGATATTTTGAAGGAAAGTATACATTAATCTAAGTATTGTTTTTTAAGACAGAGAAAAAAATTGATAAGAATTTATTAAAATGAAAATTTTAAGTAAAAGAATTTCTAATTCTGCATACACAACGAAAATTTCTAATTACATGTTTGGTGAAAAAAGATAAATCATTGTACATCCAGCTATTTCATATTTAACCCCAAGTTTTAATTCTTAGTTATCCACAGATAGAGGAATAAAACATAAGGAAAACTTATAACAGGAATTCTCTCAGTATTTTATCAGATGCATTTTTCCTAGCAAAAGTTAAAAACTAAAGGAAAAGTTGCAAGAACACATAAAACAAATAAACATTACATCTAAATTTCCCACATTGCTTACATTTCAATAAAATCGCTTTATTATGCTACCTCTTAGTCTCTCTCTGCGTATGTGCGGCAGACATGTTTTTTTTTTCTGAATCATATGAGAGTTACAAATATCATGACACTTCAACCTTAATCTATCTACATTCATCGCCTAAGAACAAAGATGTTTTCTTATATAATCGCAACACAATTATTACACTTCATAAATTTAGTATTAACAGTTTATGTGGTTGGTTGTTAATCCAGGTCCAATCATGTATCACTTTCATACTAATATTTGAATACTGTATTATTTACTAAAAATTAATTATGCTTTTAAACCAGCTAATGCAATACAAGACAATGAGAGTTATAGCGAGGCTGGACAACACCAGAAAGAGTGATACATTATGATTTAGGAGGTTAGGTTCCACTTCCCTTTTATTATAACAAGCTGCCATCGGAACTTATCTCCTTAATGGGCTGGGGAGTGATTTTCAAATTGTGAGATGCCTTGAGCAGCAGCGAGTAAGAAACCCGTGAGCTTTTGATGTCAGCTAGGATGGTTCCTTTTTATCCATTTTATATATTGGGGTTCTAATTAAGAACAGTATTGGCCGGGTGCGGTGGCTCAAGCCTGTAATCCCAGCACTTTGGGAGGCCGAGGCGGGCGGATCACGAGGTCAGAAGATCGAGACCATCCTGGCTAACATGGTGAAACCCCGTCTCTACTAAAAATACAAAAAATTAGGCGGGCGAGGTGGGAGGCGCCTGTAGTCCCAGCTACTCGGCGGCTGAGGCGGGAGAATGGCATGAACCCGGGAGGCGGAGCTTGCAGTGAGCCAAGATCCCGCCACTGCACTCCAGCCCGGGCGACACAGGGAGACTCCGTCTCAAAAAAAAAAAAAAAGAAGAACAGTATTTACAAAAAAAAAGTATTTTTTGTGGTGTTTTGGTTTTTGTTTTTTTTTTTTTTTTTTGTACAAAAATGAATATGAAAACAAGCTAAAGAAGTAAAGGTAAAAATAATTAAGTAAAACACAGAGTAGGGAAAGGAAAGAAAAATAAAATTCTCGAAGGAATAAGAATTATCCTGACCCAAGTATTTCAGAATACAAAAGTCAAACACGGTGACAACCTTTTATTGTTCACCAAAGTTGAAGTAGCAAACTGTACAGTCAAAAAAAAAACAAAAAACAAAAAAAAAACACAAAGCTTTATTACTTGAAAAACCAAAAATGCCTCTGAAACTTCATTTATTCCACTGCCAAAGAGAAATGATAGTATCCACTTCACAGGGTTGTTGTGAGAATTTAATGAAATAATGTTTGTAAAGGGCTCAGTAAATCCCTGGCAAATTGTAAACACTCAAAAATAAAAATTAAAAAACATCCTAATACTGTTGGGTGAAGTGGTTCATGCCTGTAATTCCCAGCACTTTGGGAGACTGAGGCAGGAGGATTGCTTGAGCCCAGGAGTTTAACACCAGTCTGGGCAACACAGTAAGACCCCATCTCTAAAAAAATTAAATAAAATTAATTAGTCAGGCATGGTGTCATGTGCCTGTGGTCCCAGCTACTTGGGAGGCTGAAGGAAGAGGGCTGCTTGAGTCCTGGAGGTCAGGGCTGCAGTGAGCCATGTTTACGCCACTGCACTTCACCCTGGGCAAAACAGCGAGACCCAGTCTCAAAACGAAAAAACCACAAGAACAAAAAACAAACTAATACCAACTACTAATATTAAGAAGTTGACTGGGTATGATGGCTCACACCTATAATCCTAGCACTTTGGAAGCCAAGGTAGGTAGATTGCTTGAGCCCAGGAGTTCGAGACCAGCCTGGGCAACATAGTGAGACCTTGTTGCCCAGGAAGAAAAAAAAAAAAAATTAACCAGATGTGGCATGAGCCTCAGGGAGGCTGAGTTAAAAGGACTGCTTTGGCCCAGGAGGTTGAGGCTACAGTGAGCTGTGATCTTCACTCCAGCCTGGGTGGCAGAGCAAGACCCTAGCTCAAAACAAAAAAAGAAAACAGAAGTTGCACGACAGTTATGAGTACAGGCTCTAGAGTCAGAATGCCTCGGTTCAAATGTTAACTACTCAATATACTAGCCTTTGGATCTTGGTCAAGTAACAAACTTTCAAAGCTCTAGTTTCTTCATTTGTAAACTTGGGACAATTAATACTATCTATCCTCATTGCTCTGTTTTTAAGATATGATGAGATAATCCTTATAAAAATACTTGACACAGGGCCAGGCGCGGGGGCTCATGCCTGTAATCCCACCACTTTGGGAGGCTGAGGCAGGCAGATCATGAGGTCAGGAGTTCGAGACCAGCCTGGCTAACAGGGTGAAACCCTGTCTCTACTAAAAATACAAAAAATCAACCAGGCGTGGTGGCACGCGCCTGTAGTCCCAGCTACTCAGAAAGCTGAGGCAGGAGAATCGCTTGAACCCAGGAGGTGGAGGTTGCAGTGAGCTGAGACCTCACCATGCACTCCAGCCTGGGTGACAAAGCGAGACTCCATCTCAAAATAAATAAATAAATAAAATAAAATAAAATAAATAAATAAAAATACTTGGCACAGTGTCTGGCTCAAAATTCATTGCTCAGTATCACCTATTATTCACATCACTATTATTATAATTATTTAAAATACTAGCATATCTAGCTCTAGATATTAACATATAAAGCTCTAAATCTTCTTTTCTAGTTCTTGAATAAACTTTTAGAATTATACAATCTTAGAAGTGAGGAGGACCTTACTATCCAATGAACTTATTTTAATAGTAAAATTGACCATATATTTGCAATAAGTTGTGTTAACATATACCCTCTTTAAACCTCAAGCTCTATGCAAATAGACTATTACTTTCCTCTCACTTGCAATTTGTCTATCATGAATGTATATGAAAATTATGATCTTTCTTTTTTGCTTATTCATTGTCGTATAACCAGTTAATGACTCGGCTGAAAATACAAAGGCATCAAACTGCGTAGCGCTCTTTCCATGAAATCACACTAATCTTGTATTAGAGAAAGACAACTTTTTTAAAAAGCCCTTTTATAATCCCCAAATATATCCTTGTTTATGACCATTTACAGTGAGAAATTATAATCATTGCTTTTTAAGCTATTTATTTGTAGTTGTTCACTTTTCTATTTCCCCTATTAGAGAGAAAGTTATATGAAGGCAAGAGATATATTTGTCTTATTCATATTGATTTCTACAGTGCCAAAATGTCCATAGTAAGTGGTACACAGTTAGTATTAACCAAATGTGAAAAGAACAATTGTTCCAATAGGCAGGAGAAACAAAATTTGAAACAGTCAAATATCAGCGATTATAATAGCCTACAGGGTCCTGAAGTGGAAGAAGCCCTGTCAACAAATTTCAAGGCTGGGCTAAATTACTGCTGTGGTTCTCAAGAGATTCTTATATTGGGATTTTTTTTTTTTTTTTTTTTTTTTGAGACTGTTTGGTTTCACTGTAGACCCACATAATACCATAAGATTTTCTCAAATTCCTTACATAATTTTATTTGCTCCCAGCCCTTTGGAATACTCCTGAAAATTTCTGGTTATACCAAAAATTACTACAGAGACTTAAAAGTTCAAGCACCCCCAAACTACAACTTTTAGTTATCTGCTGAATCTCAAAATTTTCTAATCTACTCAGAACTTAATTGTTACAGAAAAGTGTTCTTTACAAACAGAAACCAAAAATCCCAAGTCTGTATTATCTACAATACATCTCTTTTCAGATATACTCTACTTCTATTGCACTCCTCTTAATCTCTAAATCAATCTCACCTTTCAGAGTTTACAACTAGCTATGATAAAATATTTTGAATTTTATTGTTCAAAATTTATTGCTGCTTTGGTTGAAACAAATATTTCTCAGCTCATATACAGCATAATGAAAATTTTAACACTAACAGTTTACCTGACCCCCACCCCACAAAAATGATTTCTTTATGACATACAGTAGGTTCAGTACTATGCTAAGAACTATAGAAATAACATAAGGCTAAAATCTTATAATCTACACACAAAACAAAGAAATAGAACATACTGTCAAGTACTAGATTCTGCAATATAAATTGATTATAAATGCCACAGACGATAGGAGGAAAGAATATCAAGAAAAACTGGAGACTTGAAAAAACTGCATAATGAGATTTGCAGGATATTCCAAAAATTTATACAAACATTTTGATGTTTCAGTGAGCATATGTGCAACAACTTTTCAATTTGTTTTTATTTACTTTCGTAACATATTGACTAATGTTGACACTTGGTTGCCAGAAGTTAATTTTATTCCTTATGTCTTCGAATTATACAAAA
>NC_045436.1:39105065-39185065 GCF_002776525.5 Piliocolobus tephrosceles | reverse complement strand
ATGCTGCATTTATTCTATATTAGTGAATACTTTATACAAGTAGCTTTCAATGCAAATTTTTGAAGTTTACTTTTCTAAAAGTTAAAATTTTTTTCTTTATACTGGAAAATTTCTAAAACTGGATTTTGATGTCTGACAGACACATAAGTTACACAAATGGAAGCAAATTACACTCTTACATAATACACAAGTAATTTACTATGTTTGTTTTTGTTGTCTTCTAGAAAAAGTTGTGCAAAAATTAGAAATTAAAATATAATGTTTTCTAATAGCCAAATAAAAACTTTTTGTCATTAACTGTACTTAAAAGAGTCAACACATGTTCCTGAAATTTGTAGCATAAAATATTCCATGGAGGATACATTTTATAATTTGTCAAGTTCCTTAGTCTTAAAAGGCAATTTAATTATTTTGTTTCTATAAAGTAAAATCAACAACAGCATGTCCAATTTGACTATCTTAAAAGAAGGTAGATATATTGAGGAAAATTTTAAAGAAGGCATTTAACCAAGTTTATCATCACAGTCCTGCAATTTGCAACATAAGAAAAAAAATTTTTACTATATTTTCCAAACTATGCTTTGAAAACAGTTATTTTCAAATAACTAAAAAATATAAAAACAGCATTGTTTTTTAAAATAAAATGTTATATACGTAAAAATTTGGCTATAAGTGTAGATAGTAAGATAGTTTAAGCGCTTCCCTTAATAATTCATTTCAAAAGGAATAAGTAGATAAACCAAATACTATTTTGGAAGTAGTTGAGGAAACTGATCTACAAAGATCCATAATTGTACCCATACTGATTGGATAAATATGGATCTATAAAGATTCATAATTGTACCCATACTGATTTTCTCCTTCCCTTTGGCTTTAAATTCATACAGACGATGAAATACAAAATTAAATTACTTCCTTCTTCATCTGGCTTTGATCATATCCAAAGTCATTTATCTAAACCTAAGCCATCTACAGAAAATCACTGGCCAAATCCTAAAGGTATCCCTTTACCTCACTGCAGAATTTCCCCAGGCTCCATGCTTGTCTGTGAGAATGTTGATAATTTTCTGGATTAGTTGAGTTGCTGTCACATGGTCACGATATTTTGCTGCTCTTATCAAATGATCACACATCTTCTCATCTTCTCGTTTCTCTGCAGAATACTGGGCACACAGTGACTTGGAGAGAAAAAAAATTAATACTATAAAAAATATGAAAAAAAACCTTTAAAATCCATTATGAAACCTAAATCAAAACAACCAAAATCTTAAATCTACTTTTACATTCCTGATTAACCTAACTGACTGAGATTTAGTGATCTGCTCTTTCAGTAAAACATCCCACAAGAATTTACTTCTGTGAAGTCAATCATGAGTACACTCAGAAGTGGTAAACATTCAAGTAGAGACCTGAACAATGAGACAAAGATAGTCTTGTAAGAAGCAGGGGCTCAGCACGACAAACAGCATGAAGTGAAGTTGCAAAGGACTTGAGACATAGTGAATAAGGAGAATGATGGTAAGAAATAATTTTCAAAAGGCAGGCCGAGGCTACATCATTTGTATTATGGTAAGGAGTTTAGATTTTATTCAATGTACTGGAATCCCAGTAGAGAGTTTTACGTATATAGCCGCTATTTAGAGAATAGATTGTAGTGGGACCAGAGAAGTGAGGTTGGCAGTTATGAGGCTACTGCAGAGGGCCAGAAAAGAGACAATAGCAGCTTACAATAGTAAATTGAGCTACTCTTAAACACCTTTAGAACATGAAACTGTTTGGTCTTTTAAGTCTTGGCAAAATATATCAAAAGCACTGGGATTGCCTGGGATCTTACTTAAAATGCAGAGTCTCATGCCCCATTCCAAATCTATTCACTTTGTGTTTGAATTTTAATTCTCAGGAAATTTATATACATTAAAGTCTGAAAAGCACTGTCTTAGATATCAATTTTGCCCAAAAAAAAAATCAGAATTATTTGTCAGTAATCAGATACACTATAACTGCTAGTTTCCAAAATGCTTATTTCTCTTCTTTTGAAATTCAGAAGATTGTGATGTCACGTTTATGATACTGTAGTTAAGGCATCGTTTAAAATAAGAAAACAAAGATGGATGTAAACTTGGTCCTTTGTTCTATTCAGTGTCTACTGGAATCCTCCCCCACCACCCCCACACACACATCCTTTGATAGATAAGTAACCTAAACTTGACGTTGGAACAAACATCACTAGTTTACATATGGAATATACACTGTGGATGCCTGCCTCTCCTACAGTATACCAGTTTCGGTAAATTGCTGCCACGCACTACTCCCACCACCAACCCAGCAACAAACAAGAGTCCTGATTGTCCTAAACCAATCAGGTAATAAACACACTCACACTGGCAAACTGGATTAGGGAAGGACACCTGATGTAACTGGTACAGGTAGGGCAAAGTTCAAGATTTTGTTGGACAGTTAGTTCCCTCCTTCCTCTCAGTGTGTAAAAGCAGCAGCACACAATTCTAGGAGTATTGGAAGCTCTCTGTACCATGAGGGAAGCTGGCCTGAAGATACAGCCAAAATGAGAGCAGAACTATGAAAACTGAAGAAAAATAGAGCTCCTTCTAGATGGAATCATGAACTTCCGGATCAATCAAATTCTCAAGACCAGCCTACCTTTAGAATCCCTATGAGACTTTTTAAAGACTTTTTTAAGAGCCAATAAACTCCTGCTCATTGTAAACCAGCAGAAACATCCAAAAAAAATGGTTTTTTTTCCTCCTTACACCAAAAGCAATTCATCCTTTGCATGCTGTATACGTACATGTTTGAATTTTAATTCTCAGGAAATTTATATACATTAAAGTCTGAAAAGCACTGTCTTAGATATCAATTTTGTCAAAAAAAAAAATTAGAATTATTTGTCAGTAATCAGATACACTATAATTGCTAGTTTCCAAAATGCTTATTTCTCTTCTTTTGAAATTCAGAAGATTGTGATGTCACGTTTATGATACTGTAGTTAAGGCTATATATATATATACACACACACACACACACACACACACATACTTTTTTTTTTTTTTTTTTGGAGACAGCGTCTTGCTCTGTTGCCCAGGCTAAAGTTCAGTGGCGCAATCTTCTTGGCTCCTCTGCCTCCCAGGTTCCAGCAATTCCCCTGCCTCAACCTCCCGAGTAGCTGGGACTACAGGCACACGCCACCACGCCCAGCTAATTTTTTTGTATTTTAATAGAAACGGTGTTTCACCATGTTGCCCAGACTGATCTCGAATTCCCGAGCTCAGGCAATCCACCTGCCTCGGCCTCCCTAAGTACTGGGATTACAGGCATGAGCCACTCTGCCTGGCCAGGAATCAAATATCTTAGTATGTGCAAAACACTATGCTAGGGAGATGAAAAGCTGAATTTAATAAAGACGAATTTTAGAAGTTAGTTTTGGGTGGGAATAAAGGAAACCTTCAAAGCAAAGACAAGGCAGAAAAACAAGGAGGGACAAAGCAAGAGAGTTTGACCCAAGTACAAAATACAGGTAGAACGAGTAATAGACTGCAGAAATTCTGGAATGCAAAATGAGTATAGAAAAAAGTCACAGGAGTCACAGTATACTTATACAAATGACTACAAGATTGGGAAGCAAAACAAAAACCAGTTTACGGTATCACCCTTGCTAATATCTCCTGTTAGTCGTGATCAATTCACTCATTTACCTCTTTAGGTCTAAATGTCCTAATCTGCAAAATTAGCAGATTATATTAGATCTAAGATTGCGTCAATCCGAAGATCCTGGGCAACCTCTGTGAGGGTACTTGAGGGTACCTGAGTTCAATATCTCAGAGATGTTCACTGGTAAAGGCAAACTGTTTATTTAATCTAAACACTGATGTGGAGAAAATAAATCCTAATAAGAAGTAGATTAACTGATGAGAAATTTAAAGTAAACTTCATATACTGTACTTTTTTGTTTGTCTGTTTGTTTGTTTTGAGACAGAGTCACGCTCTGTCACGCAGGCTGGAGTGCTATGGCGCAATCTCTGCTCACTGCAAGCTCCACCTCCTGGGTTCACGCCATTCTCCTGCCTCAGCCTCCCGAGTAGCTGGGACTACAGGTGCCTGCCACCATGCCCGGCTAATTTTTTGTATTTTTTTTTTTTTTTAGCATTGACGGGGTTTCACTGTGTTAGCCAGGATGGTCTCGATCTCCTGACCTCGTGATCCGCCCGCCTCAGACTACCAAAGTGCTGGGATTACAGGCGTGAGTCACAACGCCTGGACCATATGTTTTTTTAACAGATTGACCCAAACAAACCACAGCAGAGTTCATTTTGTCAAAAATATGATTTGAGCAAATAAAAGAAAATGATTAAGAAATACATGAAAGGGCAGTAGTTTAAGTGAAGATAATTAGGAAATTATTTCATTGTAACAAAAATGTCAACTGATATGTCATATGTCATATTGTTATATATTCACTCAAGAACTGAGAAACATTCTATAGGTTATTTCATATCTAACCCAACCATACACTAAAACAAATAGTACGAAATGATAAGACACTCACAGAACCGTAAACTTCCAACATTCTCTACTATATATCCATATCTGTCCTTGTCTAACTTTACCTAAGAGGAAATTCAAATCTACTGATGAGATTTACAAAATCACTGTTTTCTGAAATGCTCTGAAACACCACATGCCTTCACACTAAACAGTATTAAAAGTAACCAAAAACACATTATTAGCTTATCATTTCTATCTCATTAATATTATAATAATTTAACATCAAATTATATTTTGTAAACATTTGATGAGCTACTAAAGTTTGTTCGAAAAGGCATAATTCTCAAAACAAGGGCTCAAGGTAAGCTCAATGGTAAAATGCTTTAAAGTGTTCTTTAATGGATCCTTCTTTACGATTTGAAGAGCAACTTTTCATATCTGACATAAAATCTATAGATATAAATCACATTAAAGGGCTATTCTTTCCTGATTATCAATCTCTGTCTCTTTGTGGAACATTAGGGTCCCATCTGACCTAGAAACATGATAAAAGAAAACCAAACAAGAATGTTTCATAAAGATATAATGAACTTGTAACTATTTATTTAAATGTCCTTATAATGTAATTTGAAGATGTTCTTATTTAAAAACCAATAATAAATTCTACATATGAAATATCATTCAAAGTCATGTGGAGATAAATATTTACTTTAGAATCAAATACATATTACTTATTTGTAGTATACATATTTGTGTATGTATGTATACTTGTATTTGGAGGTTGAGTGGAGGTACAAGAGAAATTAACAAATATTGCTATTTATCAGAAACATAAACGGTCAGATCTAAAATTTTCATTCAATTTTAAAGCAGAATTTTTCATGCTTTTTTTTTTTTTTCTGAGACGGAGTCTCGCTCTGTCTCCCAGGCTGGAGTGCAGTGGCCGGATCTCAGCTCACTGCAAGCTCCGCCTCCCGGGTTTACGCCATTCTCCTGCCTCAGCCTCCCGAGTAGCTGGGACTACAGGCGCCCGCCACCTCGCCTGGCTAATTTTTTTTATTTTTTAGTAGAGACGGGGTTTCACCGTGTTAGCCAGGATGGTCTCGATCTCCTGACCCCGTGATCCGCCCGTCTCGGCCTCCCAAAGTGCTGGGATTACAGGCTTGAGGCACCGCGCCCGGCTGAATTTTTTATGTTTTATATCAACTTTTCTGTGTTCCTATTGTAAGCACTATATAAACTAGATAATATAACATCACAACATGGCCACAAAATATTTGATTATAAAAAGGTAAAAAATAAGCATTTGGGGAACAATTCTATTTTACATGATTATTGCTAAAGAAACCTAAGATTTATAACCAAAGAATGAAGAAACTCAATATAGGATAAATAAAACTCCTCAGAAGAAATTAAGTCACTCACAGTAAAGAGACAAACTGACCATTTTAGCTCTTTAAATGTAAATGAATAGAGACAATATTTAATTTTTCCTTCCAGATGTCATGGCTCTACCTAATTTTACTATTCATTCTTTGCATGAAAGTAAGAGAGGACACAAACAAACGGAAAAACATTACATGCTCATGGATAGAAAAAATTAATATCGTGAAAATGGCCATACTGCCCAAAGTAATTTACAGATTCAATGCTATCCCCACCAACCTACCAATGACTTTCTTCACAGAATTAGAAAAAAAACTACTTTAAATTTCATATGGAACCAAAAAAGAGGCCATAGCCAAGACAACCCTAAGCAAAAAGAACAAAGGTGGATGCATCACACTACCTGACTTCAAACTATACTACAAGGCTACAGTAACCAAAACAGCATGGTACTGGTACCAAAACAGATATATAAGACCAATGGAACAGAACATGGGCCTCAGAAATAACACCACACATCTACAACCATCTCATCTTTGACAAATCTGACAAAAACAAGCAATGGGGAAAGGACTCCCTATTTAATAAATGGTGCTGGGAAAACTGGCTAGCCATATGCAGAAAACTGAAACTGGACCCCTTCTTTATACCCTCTACAAAAATTAACCCAAGAGAGATTAAAGATTTAAATGTAAGACCTAAAATCATAAAAACCCTAGGAGAAAACCTAGGCAATAACATTCAGGACATAGGCATCGGCAAAGACTTCATGACTAAAACACCAAAAGCAATGGCAACAGAAGTCAAAATTGACAAATGGGATCTAATTAAACTAAAGAGCTTCTGCACAGGAAAAGAAACTAAAAGAAACTATCATCAGGGTGAACAGGCAACCTACAGAATAAGATAAAATTTTGGCAATCTATCCATCTGACAAAGGGCTAATTCCAAGAATCTACAAAGAACTTAAACAAATTTACAAGGAAAAAACAAACAACCCAATCAAAAAGTGGGTGAATGATATGAACAGACCCTTTTCAAAAGAAGACATTTATGTGGCCAACGAACATGAAAAAAAGCTCATCATCACTGGTCATTAGAGAAATCCAAATCAAAACCACAATGAGATACCATCTCAGGCCAGTTAGAATGGCGATCATTTAAAAAGTCAGGAAACAACAGATGCTGGAAAGGATATGGAGAAACAGTAACGCTTTTACACTGTTGGAGGGAGTATAAATTAGTTCGAGCATTGTGGAAGACAGCGTGGCAATTTCTCAAGGATCTAGAACTAGACACACCATTTCACCCAGCAATCCCATTACTGGGTATACACCCAAAGGATTATAAATCATTCTACTATAAAGACACATACACAGGCATGTTTATTGAGGCACTATTCACAACAGCAAAGATTTGGAACCAACCCAAATGTCCATCAATGTTAGACTGGATAAAGAAAATGTGACACATATATTCCATGGAATACTGTGCAGCCATAAAAAAAGATGAGTTCATGTCCTTTGCAGGGACATGGATGAAGCTAGAAACCATCATTCTCAGCAAACTAACATCAGAACAGAAAACCAAACACCGCATGTTCTCACTCATAAGTGGGAGGTGAACAGTGAGAACATATGGGCACAGAGAGGGAAACATCATACACAGGGGCCTATCCGGGGATGGAGGGCTAGGGGAGGGATAGAATTAAGAGAAATACCTAATGTAGATGACAAGTTGATGGGTGCAGCAAACCACCATGGAATATGTATACTTGTGTAACAAACCTGCACGTTCTGCACATGTATCCGAGAACTTAAAAGTATAATAAATAAATAAACAAACATTTTTTAAAAGTCCTAAAAGATTTAAAAAAAAAAACAGAATGGAAAATATTAACAGACATATCCTCTACTAAAGAAATTGAACTCAACTACTTTACCACAGAGAAATCTCAGGCCCACATAGTTATATCGGTGAATTCCAACAAACATTTAAGAGGAAATAATACCGAGGCCAGTCAAGATGGCTCACACCTGTAATACCAGCACTTAGGGAGGCTGTGTCAGGAGGATCACTTGAGCATAGGAGTTGGAGACCAGCATGGGCAATATGGTGAAACCTCACAGCTACAAAAATACAAAAATCAGCCAGGTGTGGTGGCATGCACCTTTAGTCCTAGCTACTTGGGAAGCTGAGGTGGGAGGATGGCTTGAGTCCAGGAGGCAGAGGCTGCAGCAAGCCGAGATTGTGCCACTACACTCCAGCCTGGGTTACAGAGCCAAGAAGAAGAAATAATAATGAAAAAACAAAATTTACAATAGCATGAAAAATATGTAACACTTAGCTACATTTTAAAATTTATACAGATCTTATAAAAAAATAAAACCATAAAAACCAAAAAAATAAAAAAATAAAACCGTAAAATATTGTTAAGAGAAATTAAGAAGCTAAATGAAGAAATATACAATTTATATATACAAAATGTAGTTTATAGATTTAAAGATTCAATATTTTAAAAATTGATTTTATATAGTCAACACGATCTTAATAAATATTTTTAGCAATTCTTATAAATACTGAAAAGCTGATTCTAAAACATATATAAAAACAGAAGGTAGGCCAGGCACGGTGGCTCATGCCTGTAATCCCAGCACTTTGGGAGGCCGAGGCAGGTGGATCACGAGGTCAGGAGATCGAGACCATCCTAGAAAACAAGTTGAAATCCCATCTCTACTAAAAATACCAAAAAAGTAGCTTGGCATGGTGGCACATGCCTGTAATCCCAGGTACTCAGGACGCTGAGGCGGGAGAATCACTTGAACCAGGGAGTCGGAGGTTGCAGTGAGCCGAGATCACGCCACTGCACACCGCACTCCAGCCTGAAGACAGAGTGAGACTCCATCTTAGGTAAAAAAAAAAGGAGAGAGAGAGAGAGAGAGAGAGAAGATATTAACAGCAAAGCAATGTTAGAAAACTAAGTTGTAAGACTTTACACCCTTCCAACTATACTATAAAACTAGAAATGAGGCTGGGCACGGTGGCTCACGCCTGTAATCCCAGCACTTTGGGAGGCCGGGGTGGGCGGATCACGAGGTCAGGAGACTGAGACCATCCTGGCTAATACGGTGAAACCCCGTCTCTACTAAAAAAATTACAAAATATCAGTCAGGCGTGGTGGCGGCACCTGTAGTCCCAGCTACTCAGGTAGCTGAGGCAGGAGGATGGCGTGAACCCAGGAGGCGGGGCTTGCAGTGAGCCGAGATCGCGCCACTGCACTCCAGCCCGGGCGACAGAGCGAGACTCCGTCTCAAACAAACAAACAAACAAACAAAACTAGAAATGAAGGGCACTGGTTATCAGATAAAGAAAGAGGTGACAAAATGAAGACAACTGGAACTGAAACACCTGGCTAGCCACATGAGAAAAAAAAAAACTAAGAATCTTTTCTTTCACCTAATATCATACAAATATATTTAATTCAAACTGTATCAAAGATTTAAATCTACAGGTTAAAACTGTAACATTTCCAAAACACAACAGCAGAATTTTTTTTATAACTCTGGGATAGGCACTGTTGTCAGACTGGACAGCATAACAGAAAGCATGAAAGAAAATCACAAGAATTAGAAAACTGACAAAATAAACTTTATCAAAATTTAAGGCCGGGCGTGGTGGCTCCCACCTGTAATCCCAGCACTTTGGGAGGCCAAGGCGGGTGGATCACAAGGTCAGGAGATCGAGACCATCCTGGCTAACACGGTGAAACCCCGTCTCTACTAAAAATGCAAAAAATTAGCTGGGCGTGGCGGCGGCGCCTGTAGTCCCAGCTACTTGGGAGGCTGAGGCAGGAGAATGGTGTGAACCCTGGAGGAGGAGCTTGCAGTGAGCCGAGATTGCACCACTGCACTCCAGCCTGGGCGACAGAGCGAGACTCCGTCTCAAAAAAAAAAAAAAAAAAATTTTAAACACCTGCTCTTTTTTGTTTTAGACAGAGTCTCTCTCTGTCGCCCAGGCTGGAGTGCAGTGGCTGGATCTCAGCTCACTGCAAGCTCCGCCTCCCGGGTTCACACCATTCTCCTGCCTCAGCCTCCTGAGTAGCTGGGACCACAGGCGCCCACCACCACACCCGCTAATTTTTTGTATTTTTTTAGTAGAGGCGGGGTTTCATCATGTTAGCCAGCATGGTCTCGATCTCCCAAACTTGTGGTCTGCCCGCCTCGTCCTCCCAAAGTGCTGGGATTACAGGCGTGAACCACAACGCCTGGCCCAACACCTGCTCTTTAAAAGAACAATTTATAAAATGAAAGGTAAGTCACAAATTGAGAAAAAACATTTAACATACCTATAAATGACAAATGAATTCTTTACAGAATATATAAAGAATTCATACAACTAAATAAGACAAACAACCTAATTAAAAATAATGAGCACAGGATTTGAACAGGCATTTCACAACTGGCTAATAAGCACATGACAAGATGCTTAGTCAGTAGAGAAATGCAAATAAAAATCACAATAAGCTATCACTATACACCCACTAGACCGGCTGAAATTTAAGAGCTACAATACCAAGCACTGACAAGGACATGGAACAACTGGAACTCTCATACCTACCTTGGTGATTGAATTGTAAAGTCATCAACTACTTTGGAAAATAGTTTGTCAATTTCTTGTAAGCTTAAACACATACTTACAGGAGAATGTAGCAATTCTATTCCTAGGTATTTCCTCAAAAGGAGTAAGTACATATTTCTACAAAAATAACTGGTATGAAAATGCCGGTGGTGCATTTAGTCATAAAAGCCAGACACTGAAAACAACTCAATATCTGCTTATAGCTGAATGGATAAACAAAATAATTCAACTTAGTATTTAAAAATCAAACCAGTAATACACACAACAATGTGAACAAATATCAGAAAGTTTATGCTGGCCAAAATAACCCAGAGTACCTACTATTTGATTCCACATATATAAAATTTTATAGCAGATAAAACTATCTATAATAACAGAAATCAGATCACTGGTTGTCTGGGATTGGATATGAGTATATGGAGAGGAACTGACCACAGTGGATCACAAGCGAATTCTCAAGGATGACCCAAATCTCCTATATCTTGATTGTAATGGTAACACATACACACTTTTATCAAAACTCCTCCAATTGTATACTTAAAATTTTATTACATGCAAACTATACTTCGATAAAGTTTATTTAAGAATTGTTTGTTTGTTTTTTCAGACAGGAGTTTACTGCCTAGGCTGGAGTGCATTGGTGTGATCTTGGCTCACTGCAACCTCAATCTCTTGGGCTCAAGTGATCCTGCACTTCAGTCCCCCAAGTAGCTGGGACTAGAGGCACACACCACCATGCCCAGCTAACTTTTTCTATTTATTGTAGAGACGAGGTCTCACTATGTTGTCCAGGCTGGTCTCAAACTCCTGAGCACAAGCGATCCACTCACCTCGGCCTCCCAAAGTGCTGGGATTACAGGCATGAGCCACCGCACCCAGCAAGAAGTTTTTAAAAAGTGAATGGACAAGGTATAGATGGAGAAAGCAGTTAAAATACTCCTGCCAAAAAACAGGCTCATACAGCAAACAGGTAAATACCTTCTACAAATAAATGAGGAAGAGACAGATAACCAATAAGAAACTGGGTAAGAGAGCAACATGTACTTCACAAAAGTAAAAAACAGAAAACATAAAACAAGCAGAATAGACTCAATTCTTTTAAAAATTCAAAATAAAAGTACAACTACCAGAATGCCAAAATAAAAATTACCAGTCAATTGTTGATGAGAATGCTGAACAATGAGAACAACTCTACATTGAAGCTAGGCATGGTATATACTTTCACAAGATAGTGTGGCAATATCTATTAAAAGTGAAAATATGAACATTGTGTAATCAAGTAATTCCACCATACAGAAATGCATGAGGACGTGCGCCAGACATATAAAATGTTCAAAGTGCATTATTCACAATAGCTAAACACTTAAAACAACCAACCAAACAAAAGAGATTATTAAAAAACTAATGGCCTACATATTCCTAAAAGCTAAAGATTGGAAATAATACAATGGCCTATCAACAGTAGAAAGAGGTAATGAACAGCCAGCAGTCTATACATAATGGAATACTATGTAGTAATGAAAGTGGAGTTGAAACATGTAAGAAAATAATTAAATTTTGGAAACATAATGTTGAAATAAAATTTCCAGAATAAAATACATATAATTTAATTTATGTAAGGATCAAAAATTGTGCAAGAAATTATAGTGCTAAAAGAAACATACTTAAGTTTTGAAAGAATAAAACAAAAGCAAATGTCAACCATAAAATTCAGAACAGTGGTTACCTTAACAGCGTAGAAAGGGGTTGTGATTGGACAGCTAGAAGACTTCTCACCAACTCTTTGTTTCAGTATCACAAAAAAATTAAATTAATGATGTTAAACATACATTGTTTCTAATGTTAGGTTTTCAGAGTAATATGTTTTTTAAAAAAACAGGTTATATAAAGCAAATTTTTATTAAGTTTGCAATTAAGTTCTTATTACGTTTTGAAATAAAAATAAATTACACACAATTTTAATGATAAAATAGCAAGCCCTTTTCCTAAATTAATAATGTTTAATGATAATTAAACAATTTATGTGTTGGTCTAAAAGTTTTGTATTTAAAACCTCTTTTTAAGACTTTTAAAAGAAACACATACTTGCTTTTAAAAACAAATCAAAGAACAACGCCTTAAAAAAGAAAAAAGAAATTTCTCTCTTCTACTTCCTCCCTGTTTGGTCAGTTGCTTTCTACAGAGGTAGTCACTGTTTAGAGTAAGATGTCATTCCTATATAATGGAATCAAACTGTACATCATTCCATGTCAGGATCTTCTTTCTTTTACATGGCTACAGATTATTACATTTTTAGTTAACCAAGCACTGCTTCTGCTAAACATATTTAAGTGTAGTACTTTACTTCTCAATTTGTCTTAAAATCACTTCCACTATAAATTACTTGTCTCACTGAAAACAATTTAAAAGTGATATCACTTCAGGGCCAATAAATGAAGAAGTTTCTCAATATTTCACTTTTGGAGGTCTTTGTACTTGATCCCTTACCTTAGATTTAAAGCATGATCTTTAAAAATAAAAATAAAAAAGCTATCTACAGAAACTCAGAAAGACTCATAGAAAAGACAGAAAAATGAAAGCTTAAAAATCTCGACAGCAAACAAAAGTCAACCCATGATAATGTGTGACAGCCATCTTTAATTCTGAAGTGATTCCTCTGTCATGCAACGACTCAAGTATTGATTTCTCTCAGCATGAAAAAGCCTAAGCCAATGAAACAGATAGAGCAGCATCCCCCTTTTCCCTTCCCCCGATAACAGCACTCAAGGTTAAAACAGGCAAAACACTTATCAAAGTATCTCTTCCATTTCTTCTTGTTTTAATAGACTGGATACAACGTGTTGGGTTCTTATCTTTACGAACTATAGTCCTCAGACAATATTTTTAAATAATTTGAAGATTAATATAGGTTCTTCTATTCTTTTGCTTTACACTTTTGGTAAAAAAAAAACCTGTTTGAAAATGTTTTTTTCTTCTGTGAACTCTTAAGAGAAGTATATATAATATTTGGGAAAACAGGCCAACACTAATAAGAAGGCTATAGTTTTTACTTATGTGCCAATTGCACATATAATATTTTGTTTTCACTATTTCTTTAGAGTACTTATTAACAATAAAACCCACAAATATCTAAACATCTTCCAAAAAGACAAAGTGAATCCTTCAACAATGCAAACATATATCATACATCTGTTTGGAAAATAAACTATGGCTGCTATCTGTGTTCAAGAAAATAGTAATAACATAAAATGTAAGCAAAGGATAGGGTTGAAACCAAAGAATTACATTTTAAAACTATAGTATGAGACAAAAATAACAATCAGTTCTCTGTATCCCCAGGTTCTACAACCATAGATTCAATCAAATTTTTTGTTTTGTTTTTGAGTCAGAATCTCACTCTGTCACCTAGGCTGGAGTGCAGTGAAATGATCACAACTCACTACAGCCTCAATCTCCCAGGTTAATGCAACCCTCCTATATCAGCCTCATGAGAAACTGGGACTACATGCACACATCACCATGCCCAGGTAATATTTTTCTGTAGAGACAGGGTCTCTCAATGTTGGCCAGGCTGGCCTCAAACTCCTGGCCTCAAGTGATCCTCCTGCCTCAGCCTCACAAAGTGCTGGGATTACAAGTGTGAGTCACAGAGCCAGGCCTTGACCAATTTTTGATCTGCAGTTAGTCCTGGAACAAATTCCCCATGGATCCAGAGGGATGACTGTGTATCTTCACAAAATATTATGTATAAATGGTTACACACAGACAAATAAATTAAGAAGCTTTAATTTCTTAAACTTTACTTTTTGCTAATCTGCAAAAGAGTTAGATGATCTTAAGAAAATTCTATCATCTTTAAACTCTACCTAACCAATAGGTTTTTAAAAGCAAAAAAAAAAACTAGGGTCTTCTAGTTGTATTAGCAAGGTCTCCTACTTATGAATAAATATATTGGCTACTACAAATAGGTTAATCTCACACTTAAATTTCAAGGTCAGATGTGGTGGCTCACACCTGTAATCTCAGCATTTGGGACGTTGAGGCCAGCAAATCTCGAGGCCAGGAGAGTTCAAGACCAACCTGGACAACATGGCAAAGTCCTATCTCTACAAAAAACAGAAAAATCAGCTAGGCATGGTGGCATGCACCTGTAGTCCTAGCTACTTGGGAGGATGAGGCAGGAGGATAGCTTGAGCCCAGGAGGTTAGGCTGCAGTGAGCCATAATCAGACAACTGCATTCCAGCCTATCTGACAGAGTGAGATCCTGTCTCAAAAACAAAAACAAATTTCAAATAAAAGTAGTTCAAGAACAAGCATGAAAACCAGAAAGAAAAAAGCAACTATGTATAAAAATCATAATTAACAATGTAGTTAAGAGCACCAACTCTAGAGCTAGAGGACTTGAGTTTTAACTCTTGGTTTTGACACATTCATGCTTAAGCAAATTATTTGAAACCCTGTGCCTCAGTTTCCTCATATAAAAAAGGAGATGATGTGATATGCTTTTCAGGAGGATCAAGAATAGACATAAAACGAACAGAACATAGCCAGTTATATAATAGTAACACCTGACATTTATTGTAGGCTTAATTGTGGTGTTATCAAAATACAGAACAAATAGTCTCTGTCTTCCAGTATCTCAGTGTAGTTTAGAAAAATAAATACAATATGAGATAGAAATAAACTATGAGATAACTGCTCAAAGAGCTATAGACAGTATGTTTGGAAAGACAGAAAAAGAAGGAACCGTTAGGAATCAGGGACAGGATGGGCACAGTGGCTCATGTCAGTAATCCCAGCACTTTGGGAGGCGAGGCAGGCAAATGAATACCTTGCACTCAGGAGATCCAGATCAGACTGTAGAGATGGCAAAGGCCTATTTCTACAAAAAAAAAAAAAAAAAATTAGCCGGGCATGGTGGTACACATCTGTAGTCCCAGTGGTGGGAGGATTGCTTGAGCCCAGGAAGTTGAGGCTGCAGTGAGCCGAGATTACACCACTGTACTCCAGCCTGGATGACAGAAGAGACCCTGCCTCAAAAAAGTAAAAAAAAAAAAAAAAAGAAGAAGAAAGGAAGGAAGGTAGGAAGGAAGAGGGAAAGTAAGTCAGTAGTCAGTCCGGGCACAGTGGCTCACACCTGTAATACCAATACTTTGAGAGGCCAAAGCTGGTGGATCACAAGGTCAGGAGTTCAAGACCAGCCTGGGCAAGATGGTGAAATCCCGTCTCTACTAAAAATACAAAAAAATTAGCTGGGCATGGTGGCAGGTGCCTGTAATCCCAGCTACTTGGAGGCAGAGAAGTGCTTGAACCCAGCAGGTGGAGGTGGCAGTTAGCTGAGATTATGCCACTGCACTCCAGCCTGGGGGACAGAGCGAGACTCCATCTCAAATTAAAAAAAAAAAAAAAAAACAGGGAGAGCTTCACAGAGGAATTAAAGGCTAAGTACCTGTTCACCAAGAAAAAAGGGATAGAAAAAATAAAATGTAGAAAATAAAAGAGGCCAAAAACGAAGAGAACAAGCTCAAATACATGCATTTTTTAAGCAAAGATAGGAATAACAGAATGAGACATGTAATAAAGAGCCTTCTCTTTTTAAATATACTGATACATGTTTATATTTTCCTTGGGTAACTAATACATTTTTTACCAATTACCTTCATAAAGGAATTATTCCTCAAAGGTTTATATAAATCCTTTAACATATAAAATATTAACTAGATTTATATTTCTCAGCTGATGATTGTTATAATAGCTGTTATTGAACACTTAATATGGATTCAGAGTAATGGGTACATTAGGTTTATCAAGTCCCATTTATTCCTCACAACATAGCTACAGGTAAACATCATTATTATCCTGATGTAAAGGTGCAGCAGTGGTGTCTTAGCTCACATGGTTTAGTGAATGACAATGCCAAGATTAGTCAACAATTTGATCTGACTACATAGTAAGAGCTAAGGTCAACTGCAGCAGAGTAATCATTTCTCACTGTTTGGGTATTCAAACTATAGCAATTGGACATTAAAAAGAACTAGAATACCTGTCAGTTGGTTATACTGGTACAGGTTGAGTATCCCTTATCCAAAAATTCAAAATTCAAAATGCTCCAAAATCTGAAGCTTTTTGAGCACCAACACGACCCTCAAAGAAAATGCTCATTGGAGCATTCTGGATTTCCAGGTTTTCAGATTAGAGATATTCAACCAGTAAATATAATACAAATATTCCAAAATCTTTAAAAACCTGAAATCTAAAACACTTCTGGTCCCAAGCACTCTGGATACAGGATACTCAACCGGCATTTTATTTCTCATATTAACTGATATTATTTCTATCAAAGGTGAAGAAAAGAACAATGATAGAAAACAGAAAAGCAACACTTTACATTTGTATATATAGTCTGGCTTAACGACGAGGACAAATATCATACTGTTTATAGCCTAGGAGCCATACAAATATGTACAGTATGTTACTGTATTAAATATTGTAGGCAACTATACAACAATGGTAAATATTTGTACACCTAAATACAGAAAAGGTATGATAAAAATGGGTAAAAAACAAACAAAAATGGTATAGGGCACATACCATGAATGGAGTTTGCAGGACTGGAGGTTGCATTGGGTCAATCAGTGTGCAAGTGGTGGGTGAATGTGAAAGTCTAGGATATTACTGTATACTACTGTAGACTTTATAAACCCTGCACACTTAGGCTATGCTAAATTAATTAGAAATTATTTTCTTCAACAATAAATTACCCTTGCTTACTGCAACAGTTTTACTTTATAAACTTAAAATTTTTTAACTCTTTTGTAATAACACAGTTTAAAATGCACATTGTACAGCTATGCCAAAATATTTTCTTTCTTTATATCCTTATTCTATAATTTTTTTTTTTTTTTTTTTTTTTTTTTTTGGAGACAGAGTCTTGCTCTGGTGAGACAGAGGCTGGTGTGCAGTGGCACAATCACAGCTAACTACAGCCTCAACTTCCTGGGTTCAAGTGATTCTCCCACTTCAGCTTCCTGAGTAGCTAGGACTACAGGGGTGTACCACCACGCACCTGGCTAACTTTTTTATTTTTGGTAGAGATGAGGTCTCCCTATGTTGCCCAAGCTGGTCTCAAACTCCTGGACTCAAGCAATCCTCCTACCTTGACCAAACTGCTGGGATTACACTGTGCCTGGTCTATAAACTTTATTCTATTTTTAAATTGTATTTTTTTAATTTTTAAATTTTGTTAAAAAGTGAGATACAAACACACACATTAGGCTAGACCTATCCAGGGTCAAGATAATGAATATGACTGCCTTCCACCTCTACATCTTGTCTCACTGGAGGGTCTCTGGGGCAGTAACAAGCATGGAGCTGTCGTCTCCTATGATGACAATCCTTTCTTCTGGAATATCTCTTGAAAGACTTGGCTGAGGCTGTTCTACACTTAACGTTTTTTTTTAAATAAGTAAAAGGAATATACTCTAAAATAACAAGTATAGTATAGTAAATACATAAACCAGTTACAGTCGTTTAGTATCATTACCAAGTATTATATAATTGTGCTGTGCTTTCATACAAATGGAAACACAGGTTTGCTTCCGCCAGCCTTCCCACAAACACGTGAGTAATGAGTTACACTACATTACAATGGCTACAATGTCAGTAGGCAACAGGAGTTTATCAGCTCCATTAAAATCTCATAGGACCACTATTGTATATGTGGTGTGTCATTTACCAAACCATTGTTATGTGGTGCATGACTGTGTGTGTGCATATAAAGCAAATATTATCAAGCTTAGCATTTCATGGTTTCTACCCTATAGATGGAGAAATATAAATAAAGACATTAGCTAAAATGTCCAAAACAACTATGGTAGTAGGTATCAAAACTGGGATGAGAATTGACATTCTAATACTTTGCTATCAGGCTACAATGACACGAAATCTGTCAATTCACCATCTCTTCACTAAATGACAAAAGTGATCAACACAAAGCGTACATCAAGGGAGGAACGTGGGAAGACAAAGGGGTACATTAATCAATGAGGCAGAACCATCCTGGGCAAAAGAATGGTATGCTTAGTTTTAAAAAGGTTATCCTTGACTTTGACCATCCTTCTTCTCACTTAGGGTTTTTAAGATAAGGTGGCCAATTAGAAACAGAAAACTAAAGGAGAAAAAGTTAGAAAATCAAACCGGGAGAATAAAGAAGGAAAGACAAATAGGAAAGCATAAATAGCAGGTTCACATAAAATTAATTTGCACTATCTCCTAATTACGAGTTTACTTTAAAAGCTAGTAAGAAAAAATAGTATAGAACATTTCTTTTGCACTGTATTTTAACAACTAAATGAGAAACAAAATGGGGAGTTCAATTAAGTAATGGTAAAAATGAGATAATGAACAAAGGTGGGAAAAAAGTTTGTCATTCAACTAATCTTTAGAGTTCAAGACATTTTGCACTCTACCAATTTTACATGCACATAGGAAAAAACTTATCAAGTCATTAGAAAAGAACAAGGTAAACAGAAATAACATATATTCAAGGTGTAGTTTCAATCATCAACAAAAGTGAACGAAAAGGAAATACCAAGATAATTACATAGGTGAGACCCCAAATAAATAATATTGCCCTTTCACAACCTATGTTTTAGAATAAAAATATTATAAGCTACAGATTTGAGAATAGACTAATGACCTTTAAGGAACCTCATATTATTGCAAAGAAATTAAGTATCCTATCCAACACTACATAGTTAATTAGTGGCAGAACAACGCCTAAATCCTAGTTCTTACAAATCCCAAATCTGTGCTTTCTATCACACACTATAGACTGCAAAAACAATTTTACAACTTATGTGTAATTAAATATTTTAAATTCACACTCTTAAGCATGAATTTAAACATGCTTTAACAAAGCAACTCTTAACCCTTAAAAAAAAATTCAAGTATTATACAAAGTCCATATTTCAACTATCAAACTGTAAGTTCAGAAATAATTTTCATAGAGATTTAAATTCCAGCTGGGCATGGTGGCTCACACCTGCAATCCCAACACTTTGGGAGGCCAAGGCAGGGGGATCACCTGAGATCACAAGTTCGAGACCAGGCTGGCCAACATGGTGAAGCCCCATCTCTACTAAAAATACAAAAATTAGCCAGGCATCGTAGTGGGCACCTGTAATCCCCAGCTATTTGGGAGGCTGAGGCATAAGAATCTCTTGAACCCTGGAGACGAGATTACAGTGAGCCAGGATCATACCACTGCACTCCAACCTAGGCGACAGTGCAAGACTTTGTCTCAAAAAGAAAAAAAAAAAATTTATTTGCCTTTATACATCATTAAAAGCTCATTAAGAAAAGCAGTGACAATCCAGTAAGCAATGCTAGGGAACAAAGTGATTACTACTTTTCTTACTTGCTGTCTCTACTGGGATATAAACAGAAGGTAATTTTTAACAAAATATTATCTTAATATTAAAGAATCTAGGATCTCATATGAAAAAACTGATCCCCCAAATTTATGTTAGCTGGATATGGAAATCTTCTTTAATCCTACCGTATGTCTTCTACTACTGACAATTTCATTCATTCAGCAATTCTTTGAGAGCTTCCTTGAGAGCTTCCTATGTTCCAAGCCTATACTAGATACTGAAATTAAAATAAAACAAATCCTTTTATAAATTAGTCAATATGTAATAATACCTGTTTCCCTCAGTAGACACCAATAATTTCAAAACATTTTTAATGGTTAGAAGTAATTCTCACAAGTTGTCCAAGAAGAATATAATGCAGAAATTGCTAATGTAATGTCCATAACAAAACAAAAGGTAGTAAAGGTTAGCATTTAACGATTTCTCCTATATGACTGTAGTAAGAGAAGTGATACATACAAACCCTTACATAAGCAAATCTCAAGACAGAATCTATAAACATGTAAAAATTACATGTAAAATGTGTTATATTTGTATGAATTTATCAAGGTTAGATTCTCAAAGAGTCCATTAGCAAAAAAAAAAAAAGAACTATTAGCTCAAAATATAATGAACAGAACATTTCACATAATATCCCATTTTTAAGCCAGGCTAAGTGGCTCATGCCTGTAATCCTAGCATTTTGGGAGGCCAGGGTGGGAAGATCACTTGAGCCCAGGAGTTTGAAACTCTCCTGGACAACATAGCGAGACCCAGTTCTACAAAAAAAAAAAAAAAAATTTTAAATCTTAGCCAGGAATGGTGAGGCACACCTGTAGTCCCAGCTAATTTTGGAGGCTGAGGTGAGAGGGTCACTTGGGCCCAGGGGTTAGAGGCTGCAGTGCACCATGATCACACCACTGGACTTCAGTCTAAACCAGAGAGCAAGACACCGACTCAAAACAATTATGTGTATATTTTATATTTGTTTTACATTATGAAATAGATACACAAATACACACTCATAATAAAAAGTCTAAAATGTTATGTGCCAAAACATTGTCTTGCCTCTTGGTGGGGCAAAGATATTGGAGAAGGTTCTCGTTTTACTTTACACTATTATTTACGGCTATATTTTTCTTCTTTTCTTTGTTGCAGTATTCTTCAGCTCAAAACTTAATGAATTAAAACACAAAAAGAGTCACTGATCGAAATCAAATTTTTCTTAAGTGAGGGTATTTCAGGTTAACCTTCTGGGAAGTACCTGAATTCTATTTTTAAAAGAATTTTTTATTTTATTTATATAATAGTGTCAATAACAATAGATTTGGGCATATCTGGATTATAGATATATACAAGCAGTTCATATGCTTATAGCTCTTATACAAACAAAAACCAATTACAAATTAAGTTCAAGCAGCAGCACAGAAATAAATGAATTTATATTTTTGTGATTGTGTAAAGTGAAAATATATTTTGTAATAAATTGATAATCACTAGATTGGACTATCATGTAAAAATGGCATCAATCAAGCCATGAAAATTGTTAAATTCAGTCTATTTAACAATGATAATTCAAAAATGACAATTAATGACAAAATTTATCTTTCATAATAAGAATATGTGACTGAAAGTCATTTATATAGACTAAGATTTCAGTATTTACTTAACATATACAACAGATTCTATACTATGGAAATGGCTTGTTGTGGCAAGTAATGTAATACTTGTAATATTGCTGGTTACATAAAAAAATGAATTCACATGAAGTGATATATCGTGTACTACATGAATAAAAATTTGACAGAAGTTTAAAAATAGAAACGTAAAGGGAGATTATGGCACAGATTTCAACTTATTCGCCCAAATCCACCTCCGCCTTCAATAGTACCAGAGGCTCCTGATTCTTAAGAGCCTGTAGCTGTCTAGAATAAAGAGTATATTTCCCAATTTCATACCATTTTGCTTTTAGTAACAAAACTAATGAAAAGTCAGGAAGGAAAAATGATGAATTTAAGTTTCAGAGAAAGTGACTATAAAGGGGTAAGAAAACACCTAGGTAAAGAAATATGGCAGATTTTTGGAAATGTGAAACTGGAAATAAGGTCTGAATTATAGTCAGTAACATTAAAGGTGAATCCCATCAAACCTTTAAAAGAAGGTAATTCCAATGCTACTCACCCTGTCTCTGGGCATGAAAAAAGAATGGAATTGTATAATTATTTGCAAGAGGCAAGTATAACACTGAAGCCAAAACCTCACAAACGACTAAGATTGCATAGAAAGTTAAAACAACCACAACCCAATTTAAGAACAGAACATGAAAATTACAAATAAAACATTAGTAGATACAATCTGGCAAGATTAAAGAAAAAACTAAGACCAAAATATATTGGCATAATATTGATATATGTAACACTGAAAAAAGTATACTATGAATATCAACTCCACTGCTCCACTAAAGGATGACAAAATTGAACAACATTCTTCATTTACAAAAAAACTCTATAAAAAGTACTGAATAAATATTTTATTAAAATGATAAAGCATATATACTTCAGGTCAAAGGCAATATCATACTTAGTAGGGAAACACTGAAACATCTTTGCTAAAGTCAGGAACAAAAAAAAGATGCCCACTACTATTTTTTTAACATCACACTGGTGATAGAAGTCAATTCAATTAGACAAGAAAAAGTAATTATAAAAGTTGGTAAGTTGGTACCAATGAAAGTTGGTAAAACTATCAATATCTGCAGATGATGTGAGTGCCTGCCTGAAAAGCCCAAGAACATCAAATGAAAACACTCTTTTGAACCAGATGAGCTGAATCTAATGTTAGATTAACAAGCCAAAGAATTTTGACAAAAGAGATTCAAAAGGGCAATAAGAAGGAAGAGGAGGAGGAGCAGCAGCACATTGCAAAGACTCAATAATTAAATTGATTAATATACTACTTTGACACTAGTATATGAAATCACATATAGACTAATGGGAAAAAAAATCAAACTAGAAATTGACCCCAAACATATAGGCATTCAGTATATGATAACAGTAGCATCGTAAATGAAAAATTAGACTATGTAGTAGGTGGCATAGGGAAAACTAGGTAGGCACATAAAATAAATTGAATAACACAATCTATACTAAGATAAATTCCAAATAAATTAAATATTTAAATTTAAAGCAATAAAACTATAGAAATCTTAGAAGAAACATATGGGAATTCCTTTATAATCTATGTGTTTCTACCCTTCCAACTACCAAGCAGAAACTGAGATTCGTGAAAGAAAATATCCACACATTTAACAAAAAAAATTTTTTTAACTTCTGTAGGGCAACAAAAAAACATCATAACTAATTAAACAAACAAATTGGTTTAAAAAAAAAACTGTAACATATATCACAGAGTTGATTCCTTAATACACGTGGAGCTTCTACAACAAAATCAATAAGAAAAGAGACACAATCCAATGGGATAGCTGCAAAGAACATGTTCACAGAAAGGGACATACTAAGGTTCAAAGATCATCAAACTCACTCATAAAAAACCCAAAAATATAGTTTAAAACAACACTGAGAAATACAAACTAAAACTGTACACTACCATATATAACCTATGCAAGTGACAAAAGTGTAAATATGTTTCATAACACATTCTACAAGGAAACATTCATATTTTGCTGATCAAAGTATAAAAATTCTTCAGAAAATAATATTAAGTTTAAAAAGCAAAATACAGAACATTATAATATGCTAGCATTCATACAAAGAAAGATAGAAATATATATTTCTATTTGAGTGTATATGCATAAAGAAACCCTGAAAAAATTCATATAACAGTGGTTTTCTGTAAGGGTAAGGTGGTGGAAGGCATCCTGGAAGAGATTAGAAGGAGATTTTTCACTGTGAACCTTCTAATAATTTTCAATTTTTAATTACCTATAAAAGAAACTAAATGAATAGATTGAAAAATGTTAAATACTTAATGTCTTCTATATAAAAGTTTCAGATAAGGTAGACATAAGATTGATTAAACAGCACAGAAAAGTTAAAAATACAAAGAGAGTATTATTGTGAAAGACCTATACTTTTAAAAAAGCAAAAGAAATTGGATGAAACTAATAAAAGATACATGAGAAATAAAAAACCAATCAGAAAAACACCAAGAAAGCCAAGCAAAAAAGGGATTTCAAAATGGAAGTATTTGTCATCAGTGTCAAAAACTACAGAGACCAAGGAAGATGAGAAAAGAAATATACATATATATATATTTGTAGATATAATTAGCAGATCAGTAATGATATTGAAAAGAACAAGTGTAATCTATTTATCCTAGGATTGGGGATGAAAAGGAGAGGAGAGAAGCCAAACTATGACACTGAACAGCAGAAGGGGGTGAGAAAATAAAGACACCATTCTAGTAAAAAAAGTCTGGCAGAATCAAAAAGCAAGAGTGAAAATGGAAGCTTGAGAATTCTAGCAGCATTTAAACAAGGTTATCAAGCTCTAGCATATGATAATTAGACAGAGGCATGACTATATAAATAGTGAGAAGCTGCAACATACTACCAGAAAGGTCATTTAAAATAAAAAATTTTTCAATATATTAAATAATAACTTCATTCAAAATAATACACAATTTGCTAAAGAAAACCAGACATTAGTCAATGAATACAAAATCTACCAATGACATCAAGTAAAAGAAAGTAAGTCCTTTCAATCAAAAATACTCTTAACAATAAGCAGCCTATTTCATATGTAAAGAGGACCTGCAACTGATAATTCATAGTATTCTGGAAACAGGTATCAAGGCAAATCTCACAAGTAACAGAGGCACATCATCTAAGGATCTTTTTCACATTAAGAATCCTATTAGAAAGAAAACACTAAAAGGTAATTGAATTTCCCTCAGTTATCTTCATCTCTGTCAGCTCCTGCTACAATAACTTACTCTCCAGAGCAGAGATAACTCAATTCTGTCCAGCAAGCATATGTTATGAATCTCCAAAGCAAACTTGTCTAAATCATTCTGGTCTTCTATCAAGGTTGCCTGTGGATATGAACTCTGACAGAGAGCAAACAAATTTATTTTTATCTTTTCAATAATTCACTTCTTTATGCTTTGATAGAGGAAATCACGAGATAAATATATGGTCTGCAGTTATTCTGATGTTATAAAGTTGGCTGAAATGGTTTCCATGACTTAAATAAAAGACTTAATGAATAATCCTTCTTAAACACAAAGAAAATGGTATGAAAAAATACAAGTGGTAAATTACCTGAAGTTTCAATTTGTTTATACTGTTATCAGATCCTTATTATGATCTCACAAATGCTATTTCAACTATTTCATTTTTGAAGCTTTACAGCAAAACATGTTTTATAAAATGCTAGAAAATTGAATTTTTAAAAAAGATATCAAGAAAATAAATAATAGTTCATATGAGAAAATGAATTTCTTATCTGTATTCTAAGCCAGGTGGCATTTTATAACAGAAAAGCATTAAAAGGCTATATAATAGAGTCAGAAACTCTATGAGTTTGAGTTTCTTAAGTTGGAGTAGACATAGATCAATGTTATTCAGAACAAAAAACGATCCAAATTCAAATTGTTACTGAATATAATCCTTTCAGTCATAATCCCTTTCCTTTAATATAAGTTAAAATTCTCAAAGATTCTGGCTTAGCTATTTACAACCTTTTAATTCTAAATTAGTAGTCACAATAATAGCAACAATGATAATCACTAACACACTTCATAATGTGTTTTAATCCACATTATGTAATTTTACTCTCCACAATAAATCTTTTATTAACATTTCATTATATCCATTTCATAGAAGGCAAATTAAGACTCAGAGAGGTTCAATGAATTTTGTCTAATATTTTCCAGCTAATAAATTGTGAAGCCTAGAACCTGAACATGTTTTTGGAAACCATGTACCTTCTATCACATTATAACACACTGTTTCAAAATTAAGTTACCCTTAAATAGCAGAGAAAATCTCAAAAAATATAGCCAACAATGTGCCTTGTAATTTTTATGTAAAGTGTGCTAACCTGTATTTCATAAATCAAATGGCTTATTTCTTCATTTCAAACACAATCAGCATGTTTTTGGATTGAAGACCTAAAGCAACCAATAGTAGTAATTTGAGATACTATTATTAACCTATCACTCCTGCAAATAATAGGCTGAAAATAATTCTACCATGGCCTTTCTCATTAATAATCCATATTGCTTCCATAGAGAACCAGCCTTACTACTTTTAATCAGAAGAAAAAGAAATCAAATGTGTGGACTGTAATTAGTACTCATTTATTGAATAATTACTTACTAAGCACTTACTATGTATAGGCAATGTACCAGGCTCTACGCCACACAGAGTTCTTACCTTCATGAAGCACACAAAAGAACCAGGCAGGAAATAATCAGGGTTTTAAATATGTAATTACAAACAATTATTAAGTGTTATGAGAAGATCTGATTTAGATTTACATTGAGTGATTGGTGGGGGTAAAGGATGAGAGGCAGAGAAGGCTTCTGTGTAAAAGTGACACTTGAAGGAAAATCTAAAAGATGAGTAGAAGATGAATAAAAGGGTATTGTGACTAGGAGCAAAGGTAAAAGGAGAATGAGGTTTTGTGGGTGATATTAAGGATTGTAGGTTTAACCTAAGAGCAATGGGAAGCAACTGGATGTTTCTATGCATGAACAACATATACTAAATTGCAGAATGACTACACTGGCTGTTCTATGTAAAAGAAAGAAAATATAGGTAGGGAAGAAAAATAAGACAAGATAAGAGATTACTCCAAGTGTTTTGAACTACAGATGTGATGGTTAAGATAACAAAAAACAATATTGATAACAAATGTTTTTGGAGGTAAAATAAACAGAACTTGATGATGGACAGATACTAAGTGTGGAATAAGGGAAAAAATGGGTAATGGGTGATTTGTGTAAGTAAGTAAATGGACGTGATATTTACTCAGATGGGGAAAAAAATGGAGGAGTAGATAACGGGAATATACAGTTTTAGAAAGTCTCCCCCCAAAAGTGGGGCTTCTTATAAGAAATTTCAAGTGGCAATTACAAGTATACAGTGATATTACACAGGTTTGAAGCTCAGAAAAAAAGTCACAAAGACAAAAACCAGAAAGTTTTAGATAATAAACAAATACTAACAAAATAGGGGGAAGAGGTCCTCAGAAATATTGGGTCGAAGTAAAAAAAAAAAAAAAATACTATATATAATTACCTTAAGACAATTTTCCATTCACAGAAAAATGATACACTCTAGCCCAGCTCCTGATTACAGGTAGTAAACATGAGACAAAGAATCGTACCAAATTTCCTATTTTTCCTCTTTTTCAGATAATTAGCTAATCTTTATATATTACTTACATGTGAATTACTTAAGACCCTAAACAAGGCAGTGAAGAATGAGTGCTTTACCTCCTACAGCTATCTATCTTCATGTACCAATAATGTGAAGAAAGATGTAGACTCATTAATTAGAAGAAAAAGAGGCCCTTGTTTATTAGAACTACCCTTTACATCTCTGCTTGCAAACTCAACATATTAGTTCAGTTGGCTAAAGGATATTATTATTCAGGCTAAGTTTACAGTTCTATCTCTGACTGAGAGCTAAGTATCCCCCAAAAAGCAACTTCATGACCACAGATTGCACCACTAATTCCCAGAAGCTATCCCACAAATAAGCAATAGATGTAAAAATGAAAGCCACATCAAAAAAAATTTGAAAGTTTCAGTATGAACGCCAATGAAAAAAAAATTGCCTTACCTGAATATCTTATTAACTAGACGGCAGTGATATTTATATGCCCAGAGAGACCCTTTTGTGGTTAAAAATTCCAGGTATCAGGTATAACATAGGAAACATAGTGACACAGAAAAGTCAAATCTAAGAAGCTAAATTTTCTTTTTTTCTTTTTTTTTTTTTTGAGACAGAGTCTCACTGTGTCACCCAGGTTGGAGTGCAGTGGTAAAATCTCAGCTCACTACAACTTCCACCTCCTAGGTTCAAACAATTCTCCTGCCCTAGCATCTTGAGTAGCTGGAACTACAGGTGTGCGCCACCACACCCAGCTAATTTTTTTTTTTTTTTTTTTTTTTTAGTAGAGAAGCGGTTTCCCCATGTTGGCCAGGCTGGTCTCAAACTCCTGATCTCAAGTGATCCACCCGCCTCAGCCTCCCAAAGTGCTGGGAGTACAGGTGTGAGCCACCACATCCAGCTAGAAGTTAAATTTTCAACCACAATACAATTTCAAGAGTTGTATTTTTAAAATAGCATTGTCGGGTTTGTCAAAGCAAAATGTCAAGTTTTTTTAGTAAGATTCACTACCTTCCACAGCATACATAAGAAACTATCAATTACTATAAAAAACCATCAATAACTATAAAGGTACTTATGTCCAGCAGCTGTAAAAATTACTTTTAAACACATTTCTGTATAACTTTTCCAACCAGAGCAATGATAATTGGGACACAAAGCACCAAAGTAAAAATTATTTGTGCAATTTAACAAACATAGGAACAGAGGTAATATATCAACAGAGGATCTTTTAAACTGCTCAGTATCATCAACGGGTCTCTTCTGAATTCAAAGGTTTACTCACTGATGTTTCCAAGGTTTATGAAGGTACTCATTTAGAAGAGCTCATCGTTATATAATGATACCCTATCTAGTCCATTTCCTATCATTAAGGAAGTGAAATCATTTTTTACTCAATTCTTCTTGTGCACCTCAAAGAGAGGCAGTATACTGTAGTGATTAAAAGAGCAGAACATAAAGTTTTGAGTTGAAATCACTGAGCAATTTATTAATCAATCTTTGTCTTTTCTTCATCTGTAAAACAGAGATAATAAATAATGCCCACCTGGCTCCTGGGTTATTTATTGTAAGGATTAAATGAATCAATGTATACCTGACCCATAAAATGTATGTAATAAATCATAGCTACTATTAATGCTATTAGTATCCCCATCCTCAATGTTTGAGTATCCAGTAAGGGCCAGGCCTTGGAAGTAATCCTTAAAGAACAATGACTACTGATTCTCAAAGTTCTAAGATAGTCCAGGTACATTAACATGTTGATGATTACATTACAGGAATAAAAAATAATGTGGTCACAATCGTTTGAACTAAAAAAAAAAAGAAAAAAGAAAAAAAAAAAAAACCCTTTAGCTGACTAAAGGGACATCAAACATTGTCCTAATCAAAACAAAAATATCATGTAAGGTAAAAGTTTATCATTTTTCCTCCAAAGTAATATTTTCATGTCATGTTCTCTCCTCAGAAAATTCCTTAACTTAGTCACCTGATAACCAAATTTCACATTTACTGGCAAGAATGAAGTACCAAAAAATTCCTGAATATAGCAAAATATTTACTGCCAAAAAATTATGGTATGATTACAATTCTACTGGACAAGACATGTAAAGGGGAGAAAACAGCAACATCCATAAAAAGCATCAAAGAATATTACCAAGCTACAAAACGGCAAAATCCAAAGAGATTCCTACTTAATAAGCAAAATAATGAGTGGTTCTTTTCCAATATATCATATACACATTTAGGAGGAAACACAAAAACACACAGAAACATTATGTTTTTGAAAGGCTACAAAGAAAACCATAGATTTTTGGGTGATTTTTGGTTTTGTTTTGAGATAGGGTTTTGCTCTGTCACCTGGGCCATGGTACAGTGGCCTGATTATAGTTCACTACAGTCTCAACCTCCTGGGCTCAAGCAATCTGCCTACCTCGGCCTCCCAAGCAGCCAAGACTACAGGCATGTGCCACCAAGCCCAGCTAATTTTTAAATTTTTGTAGAATGGGGTCTTGCTATATTACTCAGGCTGATCTCAAATTCCTGGGTCATGCAATCCTCCTGCCTCGGCCTCCCAAAGGGCTGGGATTATAGGCATGAGCCACCGCATCCAGCCACAGTTCTTTATAATTCAATCACAAAATGTTGTTGGTATGATAATCTGTACCATAAAGAAACATAATTAATGACGTCTCAGTTCATCAGCCATTGTCTGTCTATACAAAGCACTGTTTGCTTACACAAAGGTAGAGAAGGAAAGTTGGCACATTATATTATTCTGTCCTATGTTCAGGAGGCCACTTTCCTTACAATTTTTCCTGTGAAGAGGATTTCAGGAAGTCGGAAAAATTACTCAACAAAAGGAAATGACAAGCAAAAAGTCCAGGAGACTGATTTTCAAACTTTGGTCTTTTTGCCTATGTAACTGTAACATGGCAAAGTATAATGAAATCTATTCTTTTAAATTTATGTTTTAACAATATTTGTTTAATAAGGGAAGTAAATTTTTCTGCAAGCCCAAGAATGTAATACAGATAAAATCATGTGGCATATCCCTATTCAAAGTATTGCCTAAGATACCATAAGTGACAACCTAAAGCAATGAGTTTTGAACATATCATTTCTAGTTTGATGACATTAGGGAGGAGTTAAAGGGATTTACAATGCTAACAGTGAAACAGAGACACTTTTATTAAATCAATGAATACAATTATCACATTTTCCCCATATAACACCAAAGATACAAGGCACAGAAGGATCTCTGGGTAAATGTGAAATAAACTTTGATCATTTGTGGCTGCTGATGGAGATCAGATGAGCATGCTCCTAACAAAAATATTCAATTATTTGTGAGCCAGTCTGATAGTTTAGAGGTGTGCTATTCAAGAATCATCAATCAACATTTCTAATGCGAGTTAAGTACCACTTCTTTACACTCCACAATGAGATAAGTATAGAAATTGATAGAAATTGAGATAATTTAGGAAGGTTTTACCAAGTAGACATGGCCACAGCATCCAACCACATAATCAGTGGACTTATCTCAATAAAGTTTACATCTTACTGAATTCCCTTTATGTGGATACTAGTCATGTACAGTAGAAATACATTATGTCTAGTATTTCAAGAATAGTTTATAATTTGTAACTCAAATATAAGTACTTATTTATATAACATTTTTACAATTATTTTAATGAAAGCTATTATTTTAAATTTATGTTTTAACAGTATTTGCTTAATATGGGAAGTAAATTTTTCATTATCTAGTTTTAATGATGTTTACAATTAGAGAAACAAACTTCACTAGACTCACTTGACAAAAAAGACATGCCTTTTCATAATGTATCAATAGTAGCAAACAAATCATAACTGAAGTAATTACAAGAAAAGGTTCCAATCTAACTAAAATTTTATATCCTAAATTTCAACTAATAGGAGGAATGAGTTCAAGAAATATATTGTACAGCATGGTGACTCTAGTTAATATCAATGTATTGTATTCTTAAAAATTGCTGAGAGTAGATTTCAGTGTTCTCAACACAGAAAAATGATATGTGAGGTAATGCATACGTCAATTAGCTATATTTAGCCATAATGTATACATACTTCAAAACATGTTAACATATTTAATTTTTGCTCATTAAAATATTTTTTCCAAAAGAATTTAAGCCAGTTATAGTCTAAACTAAGAATTGCTAATATAATGAGTTCAGTTTTGAGAAACAAGGCCATCCGCATTCACCTAACAAGCAAGGTTAAAAACTGAGACACCAGAGTCAATATTATTTCACCGTTTGTTTCAGGAAATCCTACCCCAGGAAAATAAGATTGCAAAGAACAAATAACTTCACTGTTTGCTTCAGGAACACCAATGTATTTGAACAATAACCTGCTTATTTAGACAGTCTCATTTTCAGAATAATAAGTTACTCAGGCAAAAATTTCATGTATGAACTGTTTACTAATCAACACTTACATCAGAACTGTTGTCTCACTTTCTCCCAATTATAAAATCTACCATGACAAATTTATACCCAACCCCAATCAGACCTCGTATTGAAAGACCTAAGATGTAAACCACTTGAGTTCATACCTAGAAACTCTATAAATACCCACCCCAATGATCCTTCTAAGATACTGTCAAGGTTGCATTCTCATTTAGTGCAGTATATAATCAACTTAGCTTTGCCAGGCTATTCTGGTGGTGTTCCTGAACTGTTGAGAGATGGCAGTAGTTGTGTAGCCATAAATAATTAAGAATTAAAACGCAAGTGTGGCTATGTGCAAAGATGTAATAAATAAAATAATAAAAATTTAAACAGTTTAAATAAAAACTGCAAAGAAAAATGTTCAAAGTCCAATGAAATATTGGAAAGAAAACTGAAGAAGCCAACAAAACCAGATGTTTAATATTTCACATAAAATCTACATTGTTTGGTGCACTTATAAAATACCACATCGGGTTGCCAAAATTTAAATATATTTTATTTGTATGTTTTATGTGTGTGCACAATTGCCAAGTGTTAGTGAAAGACTACATCATAAGAATTTTATTCAAAATGTTGGTGAGTTATGGCAACAAATGTAGTTCAGGTAACACTTTCCAATGAGACCAGAACTGAATGTACTCAGAAACTGATTAATGAACATTTACTAATAGAACCCAAAAACCAGCTAAGTAGTTTTCATTACAACTTGAAGACTGCATTGATATTGCTAAGAGGACATTTCGTTTCTAAGAATAAGTGATATTCGAACATGATGATATGAAGGAAAAATCCTTATGTTTTTTAGATGCACTAATGACAAACACAACTACATTGCTCTGAAGACCATACACCCATGAAGAATTATACTGTGAGCAAATATGCTTTGGAGTTTAACTTTCGTTTAAGAAATGTTCTGATGATATAGCTCCAACACTGAAGCAAACATTGCGGGGTGGTTAAGATTTAAGAGGTGGAACCAGTTTCCTTTATCAACAAAGTCCTGATAACCACAACAACAACAACAACAACAACCACAAAATCACCTACAGTGTATTAGTGACGACATAAAATTGCTAATTAGGCTAGGCAGCGGTGGCACATGTCTGTTTTAAGAGGTGGAACCAGTTTCCTTTATCAATAAAGTCTTGATAACAATAACAACAACAACAAAATCACCTACAGTGTATTAGTGACGACATAAAATTGCTAATTAGGCTTGGCATGGTGGCACACACGTCTGTAATCCCAGCACTTTGGGAGGCTGATGCAGATGGATCTCGAGGTCAGGAGTTCAAGACCAGCCTGGCCAAGATGGTGAAACCCTGTCTCTACTAAAAATACAAAAATTAGCTGAGTGTGGTGGTGGGCACCATCCCAGCTACTAGACAGGCTGAGGTAGAGAACTGCTTGAACCGCGGAGGCGGAGGTTGCAGTGAGCTGAGATCACACCACTGCACTCCAGCCTGGGCAACAGAGCGAAACTCCGTCTCAAAAAAGAAAAAAAACAGGCCAGGCGCGGTGGCTTAAGCCTGTAATCCCAGCACTTTGGGAGGTCAAGACAGGCGGATCACGAGGTCAGGAGATCGAGACCATCCTGGCTAACACGGTGAAACCCTGTCTCTACTAAAAATGCAAAAAAATTAGCCAGGCGTGGTGGCGAGCACTTGTAGTCCCAGCTACTTGGGAGGCTGAGGCAGGAGAATGGCGTGAACCCGGGAGGCAGAGCTTGCAGTGAGCCGAGATCACGCCACTGCACTCCAGCCTGGGCGACTAAGCAAGACTCCATCTCAAAAAAAAAAAAAAAATAGCTAATTAAATTAAAGTTATCCCTCCAGGATTTCCTTATTATCTATTTTCACTGTCTACATTCATTTTAGTTTTTTAGTAACATACACTAATAGGATAAACAATAAAATTACATGAAAATTGAACCATGCTACATTGGTCAACAGGTTGAAAAAAATAAAATAGCAGAAAGAATTAGGGGAAATGTATTGCTTAATATAATACCATGCAATTTAAGAAGTACAAATGGATTCCATGCTTTTATAGCTCATTGTCAAGTAAAATTTTCTTTCCCTTACAAAAGGCAAAAGAAAAGCTACGTTATATTACAATATAAAGCAGGTATCTTTAATTCTACAGTCTTAATCTATTATCTGCCACGTACCTTTTTAAGGGATAGGAATGATGAAGGGGGAAAAAAGCACTATTTACATAGTAAAGAATCCAGAACAAATGGGATCTAACTAAAGAGCTTCTGCACAGCAAAAGAAACTACCATCAGAGTGAACAGGCAACCTACAGAATGGGAGAAAAGTTTTGCAATCTACTCATCTGACAAAGGACTAATATCCAGAACCTACAAAGAACTCAAACAAATTTACGAGAAAAGAACAAACGACCCCATCAAAAAGTGGGCAAAGGATATGAACAGACATTTCTCAAAAGAAGACATGCATACAGCCAACAGATATATGAAAAAATGCTCGTCATCACTGGCCATCAAAGAAATGCAAATCAAAACCACCATGAGATACCATCTCACACCAGTTAGAATGGCAATCATTAAAAAGTCAGGAAACAACAGGTGCTGGAGAGGATGTGGAGAAACAGGAACATTTTTACACTGTTGGTGGGATTGTAAATTGGTTCAACCATTGTGGAAAACAGTATGGTGATTCCTCAAGGATCTAGAACTAGAAATACCATATGACCCAGTCATCTCATTACTGGGGATATACCCAAAGGATTATAAATCATGCTGCTGTAAAGACACATGCACATGTATGTTTATTGCGGCACTATTCACAAAAGCAAAGACTTGGAATCAACCCAAATGTCCATCCGTGACAGACTGGATTAAGAAAATGTGGCACATATACACCATGGAATACTATGCAGCCATAAAAAAGGATGAGTTCGTGTCCTTTGTAGGGACATGGATGCAGCTGGAAACCATCATTCTCAGCAAACTATCACAAGAACAGAAAACCAAACACTGCATGTTCTCACTCATAGGTGGGAATTGAACAATGACATCACTTGGACTCGGGAAGGGGAACATCACACACTGGGGCCTATTATGGGGAGGGGGGAGTGGGGAGGGATTGCCCTGGGAGTTATACCTGATGTAAATGACGAGTTGATGGGTGCTGACGAGTTGATGGGTGCAGCACACCAACATGGCACAAGAATACATATGTAACAAACCTGCACATTGTGCACATGTACCCTAGAACTTAAAAGTATAATAAAAAATAAATAAATAAATAAATATAAATATAAATAAAAAGAATCCAGAACAAGTTACTCATATTGTTACTGAGACTGTTTGTTTGAATTAATCATTTTTAACTTCATTCTAACAAGAGGAAAAAATCTATTATGATAATATTAACAGTTCCTATTAGGGCAGGTTTTAACACAGTAAATAAAATTGTTCTTTGATATTCAAAACAAGATATGTATAAGGAAACTATAAAAAGCTTATCCAAAAAGTACAAAACATAGAAATTTATATTTGACAATAATGACCTATTTAAAATATTTCATGGGCTCTATTAAAAGGGGAGTAAGAGGAGTGAGGGTATAAGGTATACATTAAATTTACACAAAATAACAAATCCGCTCTTATAAAACACAGTATCTTCTTCAGATATGTTCACAGAAAAATGCAGTTTTATAATTTGCCAAAATAAATCATCTGAAAATCATTAGCAGGCATCATGCCATTATTACTTTATTTAAATGGATACTCTCAGCAATATATAAAAACAGTAAGCATGTACTGTTATTATACATCAATAAATGCCATATTTCATATGTACATAAAAATTTTTCTGGCCCTAATTTAAAAAAAATTTAAAGATTAAAAGTGAGGCCGGGCGTGCCGGCTCACGCCTGTAATCCCAGCACTTTGGGAGGCCGAAGCGGGCGGATCATGAGGTCAGGAAATCAAGACAATCCTGGCTAACATGGTGAAACCCCGTCTCTACCAAAAATATAAAAAATTAGCCGAGTGTGGTGGCAGGTGCCTGTAGTCCCAGCTACTAGGGAGACTGAGGCAGGAGAATGGCGTGAACCCGGGAGGTGGAGCTTGCAGTGAGCTGAGATCGTGCCACTGCACTTCAGCCTGGGCTACAGAGCGAGACTCCATCTCCAAAAAGATTAAAAAAAAAAAAAAAAAAAGATCCAAATGTGAAATCTAAATTTCTTCATTTTTTTAGTAACTTCCAAATACTAAAAAGTTACTAAACTGCTTTTATCTTCCTACTTAAACCTATTAATTGGTAAAACACCAAAAAAAGTAGATACTGACCATGGAATCATATATTTACATTCTTCTTATCAAATAATCATTTATAGGTGCACGTGCATAGTATAACTCTAGATAAATATACTACACAATTGTATGAGATACTTCATAAAGTTTTGAGCCAAAACATTTGTAATTCTATTTATTAAACCATCCTATCTCACCTTCAAGATTTGGCCAAATATGTCTAACAGATGAACAGAGATACATTCATATTTCTAAACACAAAGATGCCACATCCAGCAACTCTCCAACTTACTATATTAAGTAACTGCTATGTGAAAAGCACTACGCTGGGAGATATGGGGGATATAAGTGTTTCCCTGAAAGTTTAGGATTCAAATAGGAGATTAAGACATGGAAGCAAAAAACTACAAAGAAAAGCATACACATATATTATTAATGGAAGTTCAAAAATACCGTAAGACTGGTTGAAATGGTAAAAAAGGAGGGTTATGATAAAAAGGATGAGGCGAGTATTTAAGTGATATCGTCAGTTGTAACCTAGAATAAACTTTCTTTGCTGGTGACCTAAAGTAGTTATTTAAATCAGAGGACAACTCCTGTAAGAACGAAAAGTTGGGGAATCTGAAGAGTATAAATATTTCCTTTACTCTGAAGGTCATTTTTCCTGCTTGTTAAAATGATTTCCTACTCCATTTATAAATGAACTATAATCTAGACAGACTTCCAAGCCTATAAAATATTATCTAAGGAAAAATATTCGTATCAATTCTAGCCTCAAATATCAAATTAAGGTGTAGAGAATCAGCCAGTATAATATAATGTTTACTGGCACATAAAAAGCATTCAACAAATATTAGTAACTATTTTATAAACTCCAATAAGACGAAGAAGCAAATGCTAAATAAAAAACTCACACTCTTAAATCTGATAGAATTCCCAGGGATTGTATCATTTTATCCATTAAACAAATATTTACTGATCTAGTAAGTATATACTTCACTAGGCACTGAAAAGTACAAGAAAAAAAAAAAAAAAGACAAGCATGTTTTCAACTCTTACACTAGTATGAGAAATAATGACATGCAAATAAAGAAAGTACTTTCTAAGTTGTTAGTTATGAAATCAATTTTAAAAGGGCTAAGACACAGAATCTCCTGTACCAGGAAAACACCCTGGTAGGGTGGTCAAGAAGGCTTCTGAGCAGGTAACTAAGAAGAACGTAAAAGTTAATTTTTACCTTATACACTGTTGGTGGGAGTGTAAGTTAGTACAGCCATTAAGGAAAAGAGTATGGAGGTTCCTTTAAACATTAAGAGAACTACCAAATGATGCAGCAATCCCACTACTGGGTACATAGCCAAAGGAAATAAAATCAACATGCCAAAGAGATATCTGCATTACCATGTTTATTGCAGCACTATTCACAATAGCCAAAGATGGAATCAACCTAAGGATTTATCAATATATGAATGGATAAAGAAAATGTGGTTTACATATGCAATGGTATATTATTCATCCCTAAAAAATGAAATCCTGTCATTTGCAACAACATGGATAGACCTGGAAGACATTATGTTAAGTAAAATAAGCCAGATACAAAAAGACAAACACCAAATGACCTCACCATATGTGAAACCTAAAAAAGTTGATTTCAGAGAAGTACAGAATAGAATAATAGTTACTAGAGGCTGAAGAGGGTAGGCGGAAAGTGGAGACATGGAGAGATTGGTCAACAGGCACACAATTACTGTTGGATTGAAGAACTAAGTATGTTCTAATGAACAGTAGGGTGACTGTGGTTAACAATACTGTATTATACATTTCAAAATAGCTAGAAGAGAGGATTTGAATTTAATTGTACATTTTGAAATAAGTAAAATAGTATAATTGGATTGTTTGTAACAGATGAGTGCTTGAGGGGATGGATATCCCATTTTCCATGATGTGATTATTTCACATTGCATCCCCGTATCAAAATATTTCATGTACTCCATCAATATATATGCCTATCTTTGGGAGGCCGAGGCGGGTGGATCACGAGGTCAGGAGTTTGAGACCAGCCAGAACAACATGGTGAAACTCTCACCTCTACTAAAAATACAAAAATTGGCCAGGTGTGGTGGTGTGCACCTATACTCCCAGCTACTCAGGGTATTGAGGCAGGAGAATCGCTTGAACCTGGGAGGCAAAGGTTGCAGTGAGCCGAGATCACATCACTGCACTCCAACCTGGGCAACAGAGTGAAATTCCATCTCAAAAAAATAAAATAATTATACACACACACACACGCACACACACATATATATACTATATACCCACAAAAATTAAAAATTAAAAAAAGTCTGTTGTTGTCATCCAGATGAAAGACAGTTATCAGATCTAAAGTGAGTGAAATGATGTAAGAAGTATATAATTTCAAGGGAAAATATAAAGATTGAATTTTCAGGACATTTGAATGCATGGCTAAGAGGAAAACAAAGAATTCAAGGATGACTCTTATCTTTATGATTTGGAAGGTTCGGGTAAATGAAAATCAAGAATTCTTTTTGAAATATTAATTATGATGCAATGAAGATGATACAAGTTGAGTATTCCTTACCCAAAATACTTGGGGCCAGAAGTGTTTTGTATTTTGGATTTTGGGATATTTGCATTATATTTACCGCTTGAGCATCCCTAATCTAAAAATCCAAAATCCAAAATGCTCCAATGAGTATTTCCTTTAAAATTCATGTCAGCACTCAAAAAGGTTTTAGATTTTGGAGCATTTTGAATTTCAGAGTTTTGAATTAACAATACTCAACCCATAGCAGCTCACATTTATTGAGTGTTCACTATATGCCAGACACTGTTCCAAATGGATCTTACTTCTCACAACTGCATTACAACCCTCAATTTCACAAATAAGAAAACTGAGGTCTAAGAAGTTATTCAAAAAGGTTAAAAATTTGAAAAGTATTAGTAAAAATACCAAAACTTAAGCTGTTTGAATCCGGAGCCCTTGCTCTTAACACTCCAGTTACACAGTACTGTGATGTTTGTGAGATAGCCAAGTACACATATAAAATTAGGTTGAACAAGTATGGCACTCAGAAAAAGAATCTGAACTAAAGTTTCTGATTTTTAAATTAGAATATTATAACATGTAAGAGCTATGGAAACAGACTGAATCAACTAGCAAAGAAATCTAAACAAAAAGAGAAGGTGTAGGATAAAGTCCCAAGGAAATCCAGTATGTAAACACAATAGAGAAAAAGAAAAAAATGCAATGGAGAAGGAGTGATTAAGAGAGCGAATAAGATTCTGCTGATGGTCAGGAAAGGGAGAACAGTCAACAGCATTAGATACTGAGATGAGGTTTATGAAAACGAAAAAAAAATAAACATTGGCTTTTGTTACACTGAGGTCGATGGTTCCCATGGAGAAGTTTCAAGGGAGGGTGGTGGTGGTGGGCGGGGTGGTGGTGGTGAAGGAAATAGATTCCCTTGAAGCCAGGTCGCCATGAGGAAGCTCAGACAAAAGAGAGACAATATAGGAAGGAAGCTGACAAAGATTTACCATTAGACTGACAGCCAAGTACTATATTGAGTCAACCAATTCAAATGCTAATCTCATTTGGAAATACCCCCACAGACACAACCAGAAATAATCGTTACTCTGGGTACCCCATAGCCCAGTCAAGTTAACACATGAAATTAACCACCAAAGTTTTTTTTCCACATTTTGGCTATTGTGAATAGTCTACTATGAACGTGTACATACATGTATTTGTCTGAGTAACAACTTTCAAATCTTTTGGGTATATATATATATAGAAGTGATATTGCTGGGTTGCTACTATGTTTAAATTTTTGAGAAAACAGTTTATGCGAAACTGTTTTTCATAACAGCTACACCGTTTTACATTCCACCAACAGCATATGAAGGTTCCATCTTCACCAATGTTTGTTATTGTCTTTTTACCTTAGCCATTCTAGTGAGTGGTTGTGGTTTGGATTTGCAGTTTCCTAAATGTTTCCAAATAATATTAAACATATTTTCATGTCTTTGTTGGCAATTTGTATTTCATTTTTGGAGAAAAATCAACTTAAGTCCTTTGCTCATTTTTTAATTGGATTGTCTTTTTGTTTTTAAATGGGAAGAGTTATTACATATTCTGAATATAAGACTTCAGTATATAAGTGATATAACATTTGCAAATCTCAGGCTGGGCACTGTGGTTGATGCCTGTAATCCCAGCACTTTGGGAGGCCGAGGAGGGTGGACTGCTTGAGCTCAGGAGTTTGTGACCAGCTAGGCAACATTACAAAACCCTATCTCTACCAAAAATACAAAAAAAAAAAAAAAATCAGCTAGGCATAGTGGCACATGCCTGGAGTCCCAGTTACTCAGGAGGCTGGAGGCAAAAGGATTGCTTGATAGGAGGTCAAGGCTGCAATGAGCCACAATCTCACCACTGCACTCCAGCCCTGGTGACAGAGAGAGAGAGAGAAAACTTGTATCAAGTAAAAATAACATTTGTTGCCGGGCGCGGTGGCTCAAGCCTGTAATCCCAGCACTTTGGGAGGCCGAGACGGGCGGATCACGAGGTCAGGAGATTGAGACCATCCTGGATAACACGGTGAAACCCCGTCTCTACCAAAAAAATACAAAAACCTAGCCAGGCGTGGTGGCAGGCGCCTATAGTCTCAGCTACCCGGAGGCTGAGGCAGGAGAACAGCGTAAACCCGGGAAGCGGAGCTTGCAGTGAGCTGAGATCCGGCCACTGCACTCTAGTCTGGGCGACAGAGCGAGACTCCGTCTCCAAAAAAAAAAAAAAATTTGCAAATCTTATACTGTAGACTGTCTTTTCACTTTCTTGATAAAAGTAAAATATCCTGTGATGCAAAAAATTTTTAATTTTGATGACAACCAATTATCTAATTTTTATTTTCTTCTTCATGCTCATAGTATTCTAAGAAACTATTTCCAAATCCAAAGTCATAAAGGTTTACCACTATGTTTTCTGATAAGAATTTTATGGCTGTCATCACTGATGGGCTGATACTCTGCTAAAAACAATGGGCAATTAAAGGTAATTAACAGTGTAATCAAAAATATTTGCATTGTTACTACCCTTCTATTTTATATCATGTCATTTTATTATGTAAGCCGATTGTATTTAACAATATTATGTAAGGTAAAGAACAGAAAAGCAAAGTAGATTTGGGAAATAAGGCCAGTAAATACTTAAAACTGCCTAAATAATAATACACCACGCATCCGTTGGTCAAATCAGAATCTCAATAAGGGACCTGAAATATAACATTTTTGTATACTATAATTTTAAATAAACCCACAAGTGAAAACTATATCCAGGTTTCTATTGGCTGCTTATATATGAACCCATTAATATTTTAAAGAATGACCATTTGAGATATTAAAACTAGTGAGCTGTAGGTATATGCTTATATTACAAAGAACGACATTAACTACAAGAAGTGCTTAAAGTAATGGAGAATAAAGAGCACTGAATTATAGGCATGATACTCTCTTTAGACAGATATGTAACTTGGTGATATCAGTAAACACCTTCTAAAAACACTATCTACATCAAAAAGCATCCCTCATATAATTGCTTTACAGTTTCTTAAATAAAGTACTGTAAAAGAAAAGACATAGATTTATTTATTCTTTTTGTTTCTCTTTTTATTGAGACAGGGTCTCATGCTATTGCCTAGGCTGGAGTGTAGTGGAACCATCATGGCTCACTGCAGCCTTGACACCCTGGACTCAAGAGCTGGGATGACAGATGCATGCCACCATGCTCAGTGAATTATTTTTAATTTTTTTGTATAGATGGTGTCACCCTATGTTGCCCAGGCTGGTCTCAAATTCCTGGACTAAAGTGATCCTCCTGCCTCGACTTCCCAATGTGTTGGGATTACAGGTGTGAGCCAACACATCCAGCCTATTTATTCTATTTAAAATTACTCTGCTATGTTATAATCAAAGACTCATTAAATAATGATGGTAATCAGTTCAACTTGTAGATCTGTGTAACTGCTTATATCTATGCTTAAAAAGAGAAAACAGATGTCTGAAATTACATATCTTTAAAAATAATCTAGTAAGATATTCTAAGAAAACAGAATGTAGGCCTGGCACAGTGACTCCCACCTGTAATCCCAGCACTTTGGGAGACTGAGGCGGGCAGATCACGAGGTCAAGAGATTGAGACCATCCTGACCGACATGTTGAAACCCTGTCTCTACTAAAAATACAAAAATTAGCTGGGCATGGTGGTGTGTGCCTGTAGTCCCAGCTACTCGGGAGGCTGAGGCAGGAGAATTGCTTGAACCCAGGATGCGAAGGTTGCAGTGAGCCGAGATCACACCACTGCAACAGAGCAAGACTCCATCTCAAAAAAAAAAAAAAAAAAAAAAAGGAAAAAAAAATCTAAATACCTTCTAAACTACCAGAAGGAAGCCACTCAGTGTGATTACATATCTGATATACATCAGATTCACATTTAAATAAACAAGTAAGATTAATATTTTGATTCCTTTTTAAGGTTGATGAAAGCAAACCATTCACAGTATATAACTGCTGAACTCAGCCTATATAATTGTACTCTGAAAGAATTAAAAATATGTGGAAGTCTTACATTTTACGCATGAGGAAACACAAATGAACAGAAAAGGCCAACAAATTTTTCAGCAGCTGGAAATGCTAAATTTAATTACTGAAGAGAAATCATGCAGAGAAGCTGGCTGCTGAACATGATTTAGAAAGAATGCAGGAAGTCATGTAAAAGTATGAAGAAATTTTACAGTATCCAATAATACAAAACTTAGAATTCAAAAATACATGGATAATACACATGATCCTGAAGAAATCTATAGATTAGGAATACATTACAGTTTTAGACCCAAAGCAGCAACAAAATATTTTTTAAATATTTAAACCTAGACCATTAATATAACATAAGTTATGAATTAATATTAAATATGAAACAAAATAGGTAACACTATTTGTCTTTAATTAGACAGAAAAAACAATCAAAACACTAAATGAATATCTAAGAATAAAACCTGTTGAAAGGAATATCTGTTGGAGAATTATATTTTCTTCTTCATAACAAATCTCTAAAAAATTTATTTATACAACTTGTGATTTCAAATCTTAGAATTTATATATATACATCTATATAAATATATAATATATACAAGCACACACTATACAAGTACATACACATGAATAATATTTCCTTGTATGGAAAACTTACTTTTTATCTGTTCATCCATTGATAGAAAAGGTATTTGAATAGTTTCATCACTTTAATTTGCATTTTTTCATTACAACTGGTATTCTCCTTCCTGTTCATACCTTTCCCAATTGTCTATGAATCTTGATATTCTCAAATTTTATAATTTTACATATTTCAAAATAAGTAAAATTTCTTCACTCAAATTTTTTCTTTATTTTCAGTTTTAATGTTTGTTAACTTTTCATTGTAGAAATATCTAACATGACGTATCTACTGATATACTCCTTTGACATTGTCTGGTATGTTTAAAACACCAGAAAATTATTATCTTCAGAAACCTGAAAAATGTTATGCTGTGTTCTGATACCTGAGCCATAATACAATCCCCACATTTAATTTCCACAGAGCTAATCATGCCTTCCTGATCTTCATGCAGAAGAGACTAGAATATTAATTTATTTTTTTCAAATGAACCTGATAACCATTTCTCTGAGTTCTTTAAAATATCTTAGTGGAAATTTTATTATGATTATAGATCAGAATGTTGTGGTTTATTATAGTGCCTCTTTTTTTAAATATACATAAAAGCCTATAAAAACAAGCATATCAAATTAGGCCAACTAAAAATCCTCAATAAATTTCAAAGTCAGAAATTCTACAGACCATACTATCTGCTCATAAGGTAACATGCTAAAAAAAGAAAAAAAAAAGGATGAAACCACTGCGGTTAACAGAAGAAAATTCATACCCTGACTTGGTTTTATCACTTAAAAAGTGGTGAAACTAAGCATTCAAATAAACGAAACCAAAACAAAACAAATGCAGGAGAGAAACAATATAGTTACCACCAGTTACAAATGAATTAGAGAACAATTAACTTACCCAGTGGAAAAATAAGTCCCAGACATGGCCCTTTGAAAAAACAAAAGGGCCAATCTATTTATTTCATAACATTGGCCTATTACAAAAGAAACCAAGAACACTTTTAAATAGTTGTAAAAATCCTTTAAAGTTAGAAATGGTTATGTCAAAAAAAAAAAAAAAATACCCTAGGGACGCAAGGGATGGCTCAAGTCTGTAATTCCCACACTTTGGGAGGCCCGGAAGGACTACTTGAGGCCAGAAATTCAAGACAAGCCACAGCAACATGGAGAAACCCCATCTCTACAAAATATACAAAAATTGGCTCAGAGTGGTGGCTACTCAGGAGACTGAGGTGGGAGGACCTTTTGAGCCCGGAAGGTAGAAGTTACAGTCCGGTCAAACTGGGCCACTGCACTCCAGCCTGGGTGACAGAGTGAGATCCCATCTCAAAAAAAACCAAGAAAACAAACACCAAAACAAAAAAAACGCACTCTTCATCTGGTAGGATTTATTCACATAATATAAGATGGGTTTTAAAAATTTATTAATATACAGCATTATTTTTAGGGATGACATTAAGAACACAATATAATTTAACAGATGATAAAGAAAAATATAAAATTCAATAGCTACCTATATAAATACGTATCAACAAAATGCAGAATACAAAATTATAAACAGGAGCATGTAACATAAATGTCAAATAGAAAGAACATAAATGTCAAATAATGAAGACCTCTTATAATATAGAGATATAAAAATATATACTGATTACAGAAAGCACAAAAAATCAGAACGCTCAGTGTATGCTCACATGAAGATGTTATTTTAAGTAAAAAAGAAAAAAGCAAGGTACAGAACAGTATGTACATGATACATCCATCCATGTAAAAGAATACAAAACATATTTGTATGCCCTGTATAAAATATTTCAGGGGCAGAGGGGAACATAAGAAACTGATAATACTGATTCCCCTAAGCCAGAAAAGTTTTTCCTGTAAACTCTTTTGTATGCTTAGAACTATGAATATATTATCCATCTTAAAAACAATATTTAAATTTTAAACATTTAGATGGATGTTGGCTTCTAAGTAGGATGTACAAAAGTTGCAAGAAATTACTGCTCCAACACTAATGATAGGATGCAAAGAAACATAAATGAACTAAATTCCAGAAAGTGTCCCATCCTAAAATCTTACCTTCTTTCTCCCTAGAAGATCTATTCTTAAAGTTGAAAATACTACGTTAAGTAAAACAAGTCAATCACAAAACACTGTATATCATATAAAACTATAATTACAATGTTATCAAATCAGCAGAATAGGCAAATCAATTAGAGACAGAAAGCAGATTCATGGTTGTCTAGCGGTAATTTGGGGACAAATGGGGAGTGACTAATAAACGGTCCAGGGTTTCTTTTTGTGGTGATTAAACTGTTCTAAAATTGATTGTGATGATGGTGCCAGATCTGTCAACATACTAAAAACAAATGAATTGTACACTTTAAATGGGTGAATTGTAAATTATATGAATTATATCTCATTAAATTTGTTTTTCTAAATATTGTTCAGTACTTGAGACATTTCTGTAAGTTTTGGTTGTCCCAACATGTTTTTTAAAAAATTAAAGAAATTTAACAACTATTTGTAATGTGTGGTTCTTCAATGGATACTTGTTAGAGGAATTAGGGTAGTAAAGACATTTTTAAAACAACTAGGGAAATCAGGATATTAAGTGTTAGAACACATTCGTGAATTATTGTCATTGATTTTTACAAATGATAATGATGTTGTAACTATATAGGAAAATATCTTCATGTTTTAAAGATTCATACTAAAGTACTAAGTGGTCAATTGTCACAAAGTCTATAATGTACTTTAAAACACTTCAGCAAGAAATAAAACTCAAGCAAATTGTTAAATCTAGATAATGGGTGTTCATTATACTATTCCCTCTACTTTTATATATTTTTATATTTACATAATAAAAAGAGAAAAGCCAAAAAAAATGTTTCATTAACTTAACTGGGTGATGAATGATAAGGAAAAAAATTTATGAAACACAATATAAACCCTTGAATTAGTCCCTAAGAAACATGAGAGTCATATGTAATAAAGAAAGCTTGGCAAACCAAAGACAGATCGTTTTGGAGAAACTGATTAAAAGCATTTAAAGAAAATAAGATTAGAGTCTTATATAATACAAATAAAAATATCTCAGATATTTTAAAGATTAAAAATCAATCAGGCACATTGGTTTATGACTACAATCCCAGCACTTTGGGAGGTCAAAGTGGGAGGATTAGTTGAGCCCAACAGTTTGAGACCAGCCTGGGCAACAGAGTGAAACTCCCATCTCTTCCAAAAATAGAAAATTAGCCAAGCATGGTGTCACACACCAGTAGTCCCAGCTGCTCAGGAGGCTGAGGTAGGTGGATTGTTTGAGCCCAGGAGCTTGAGACCAGACTGGGCAACATAGCAAGTCCCCGTCAATACAAAAAGTTTTTTAAAAAATTAGCTAGGCATGCTGGCACACACCTGTGGGGCCTACTACTCAAGAGGCTGAGATGGGGGGATCACTTGACCCCAGGAGGTCAAAGCTTCAGTGAGCCATGATCACACTAACACCCTACAGCCTGGACAACAAAGTGAGACACTGTCTCAAAAAAATAATAATAATAATATATATATATATATCCTTACATATATTCTATTATATGTTTATATTATTTATATATATTTATAATATATATATTCTAGATTTTGTGGTTTTATATATACAAATATATATATATAACCACATAAAAAATATATATTTAAAACACATATACATAAATATATATAAACCAATAAAAATTGTTAAAATGTTTTATATATATATAAATATATAAAACCAGAGAGAAACAAGAAAAAAGTTTAGAAAATCTAGAATACACAAGAGAACATTTAAATAATCTTGAAATGTAAAATAATTTACTAAACCTAAAAATAAGGAAAGTCATAATAAAGGAAAAATTTTAAATTGTATTACAATTTAAGAGACTATAAATCTATAATACAAATCATGATAGAAAGACAGTTCTGGGGGAAAGTATTACAACAAATAAAACAGAGGAAAAAACCCTTATCATATAAAGTCATATAAAAATCAGTAAGAAAACCACTAACAGATTTTGTTTTAATGAGCAAAGGAAACAAATAGACATGAAAAACATTAAAACTATCATGATCATAATGAAGCAGTGTTCATTCTTACTAGAAATTAAATGCAATGCGAACTTTAAACAAGATTCTACATGCTTTTATTTATCAAACTGAAAATTATTCAATTATCACAATGGAACAGAGAAACAAGAAAAAAGTATACAGTTTCTCAAAATTCATTCTCTGATCCTAGATTTTCACTTAAAAGACTTTAGTCAACTAAAAAATCAGAAATGTAAATAAAGATTTCTGAACATTAAATTCCTCAAAGCTTTATTTACAAAAGCAAAATATACATAATTTAAGTGTGTAAGAATGGAGACTGGTAAAATAAATAAGTACATATTTGTATTAGAAATATAAATAGCTGTTACAAATCACATTTTCAAAAATTTTCACAAATGGCAAATTGCTAGCAATACATTATTTTATTGTCAAATTTTAAAGAAGCATGTATATGACTAATTCGGTGAATGGGTAGATTCAGTTAATAAGTTAAATGAGTATATGTGTATAAAGAAAAAGAAAATAGGGGGCCGGGCGCAGTGGCTCACGCCTGTAATCCCAGCACTTTGGGAGGCCGAGACGGGGGGATCACAAGGTTAGGAGATCGAGACCATCCTGGCTAACACAGTGAAATCCCATCTCTACTGAAAAATACAAAAAACTAGCTAGGCGTCGTGGCGGGTGCCTGTAGCCCCAGCTACTTGGGAGGCTGAGGCAGGAGAATGGCGTAAACCCGGGAGGTTGAGCTTGCAGTGAGCTGAGATCTGGCCACTGCACTCCAGCCTGGGTGACAGAGTGAGACTCCGTCTCAAAAAAAAAAAAAAAAAAAAAAAAAGAAACTAGAAACTAGGGTAAAAAATAGATAGGACATTTTTGCATTAGCTTCGCAACTTGTTTTACATCTATAGTTATTTCAAATTAGTCAAAAACAAAAAGCAAAATCCAACGAAGATAAACAGATGTTCAAGCTAGACAATAAATGACTTTAATTATTTACATTTCTTATTTTCTAAATTTCCTATATTAAAAAATACTTCATTTTTATAATTAGAAAAATAAACATTTTTAAATTTAAAAATCCATCACTGAGGAAAAAAGCAATCACTTAGGAGAAAAATTGAATAATTTATCATGATTAGCTCTAAAATTGGTATATACATTACCCTAAAATACATAACACTAAAATATGTAATTGTTAAAATGTTTCACATTCCTTAGAACTGTCAAGAATATGTTCAATAGGAAAACACTGCCATGAAGTCGACAGAGGCAATGGGGACAGACTGTCCTGGGTTATTGTTACGAAACCTGGGTTCCAGTTCAGAATCATGGATTTAATTGTTCTGTGATCAAAGCTAAATCACGTTCACTCAATCTACCTTGCATACATACATCAAAGATGTGTCGTGGTACTGAAATGAGACAATGTGTACTAAATCACTTAATAGATGATGTTAGAGAGACCACATGCAAAAAGATCATCAGTTTATACTGGGTATCAGACTATCGGGTTCAAGTTCAAGCTTCATTACATACTAGCTATATAACCTAGAACAAATCACTGAGCCTTGCTATAGTTTTCTCATCTGTAAAACTGGGCTGAAGATAATAACATTTACCTCAAAGGACTGTTTGATAATTTATTTTATATTTGTTAAGAATTCAGAAAAATAAGTGGTACTATAAAAATGTTTATTTTTAAAAATTTAAAAGTACTCACAAAAATGTTCACTATTTTAATAAAAATATTTTGCTTGCTAATTGGAAAAACATATTTGAATTCTTCATCTAAAAATATATACAGAGTGCTATATTTGCCAGACATAGCAGCTCATATATATAATCCCAGCACTTTGGGAGGCTTGAGCTCAGGAGTTTGAGACCAGCCCGGGCAATATGACGAAACTCCATCTCTACAAAAAACACAACAAAAATTAGCCAGGTGTGGTGGTGTGCACCTGTAGTCCCAGCTACTCGGGAGGCTGAAGTGGGAAGATCACTTGAATCCAGGAGGTTCACGTTGCAGTGAGCCAAGATCGCACCACAACATTCCAGCCTGGGTGACACAGTGAGACTCTGTCTCAAAATAATAATGGCAATAATAATAATAATAATAATAATAATAATAATAATAATAATAATAATCAGTGTTTTCATGGTCTTTATTTAATAAAAAAAAGACTCCATTTTCATTACTTCAAAAAAACTGAGAGACCACCTGGTTTGCAGTTCTACTGAAGCTAGCAACAAGTAAGCGCTACAGCATGTTAGATAAAATTCAAAGCAACATTGGCCCAAAGAACATTTGAAAATTCTTACTGAAGTGGATTTTAACTCATATACATTCCTAAAAGTAAAATCATTAAGTGATAATCATCAGCACATATGTTTTACAGATATATCACATTAGTTCAAAGAAACTAAAATTCTGAGAGACAACATTCTTTACAAAAATGATTGCCAGGAAACGTGTATACTAACACATGCACAAGGTTTACAAGGTACAATGTTCTGCATGACATAATTTTTTTCATAAATATTCTGTTTATAACCATAAGATTCAGAAACAGAGTTAAGATGTACAGCTAATCAGTGATGTCATGACATTCATGGAACCTCTCCGTAAACCAAAAGCATAAAATGTCAAGGATATCCCACTCCAATGATAAGGATGCAATGAACTAAAGAGATGCACATTGCAGATCTACACTGTCATCAATCCTTTGATAATAAATGAAACAAGTCAGCTACTTTACAACCACAAATGGTACATTAAAGAGATGACAACATCTCTTTTTTGCAGAAGAAGGTAACTACCAGTAGAAAAAATTCAGTTATATTATTTAAGAATGTACAGCATGAATTCAAGGCTGAATACAGATGACCTTTAAAATATAAGCTGTGTCAAAAAAAATGCCTCATCCTGCAGAGTATTGTTTAAGAGCAATACAGTTAGAACATGAACATGCTTCAACCAATTGAAGTTTGTTGAAAAAGGGTAAAGACTAGTATACATAAGAAAAAATATATGTTTGTTCTCTTAAAATTGACTCTGATGTAGAAGACATGAACAAATATATTTTCTCTGCTAAAGTTTTAAGTAAAAACAATGTCTACTTGGAAATATTTCTTGTTTTATTTAGATATTTTATTGTAACGCCTTAAAATATTACTATACAATATTGTAAATCTCACAACACAATAATGATTAAAATGAAAAACTGTATTAGACAAAACATAAAATTAAATAGCTTAGAATAAAGCTGTAATGTATTCCAGGATGAGATCCTATTCACACATTCTTTAGAAATCTAATAAAATTTGAACCAAATTCATAGATTAGTAATTGGGAGACAGATTATCCGGATATGGATCCAAGTTGTAACACTAGGTTATTTCTGCTTTATGCTATTTTCAAACTTATAAAATGAGGGATAATATCAGTACTACCTCAGAGGTTTGTTGTAAGAATTAGTTACTACTTATACACACCTCTAATAGCTACTGAAATAGCATAAGGATTCATGAAATAATTAGCTACTGTTGGCACCATCACTCTTTACCTAAATTGAAAATATATATACTGTTCAGATCAAACCAATTTAATCTCTTTCACGACAGAGTGTTTTAGAAACATTTCTTCAATTTTCAATTCCACATTTCCACCTTCCTTGTTCTCTCTCATTCATACACCACTTCTACATGTTTACTCCATTATTCTCTCTCATTCATACACAAAAGAACACATCCACAACCCACCACCACAATCACTAAATTTCAAATTTAAAAAAAGTGCACTCTTAACCCATAGTTACAACAAAGAAAACTTCTCCATAATTAGAAAGTACACTAAGAAATAGATTCCAGGTTAGGACGGTAGGCTGATATTGCAATTACATTTTTTTCTTCCTCAATTCCAAAAACAAATCAGCAAAAAATAAATAAATAAATAACAAAAATAATTTTTAAAAATAATGAAACAATGTAAGGAATACACCATAAATCACCAAACATCAAAAAATTGGTTGCCAAGGGGAACAAAAACAAACTGGTTCTAGAACTGAGGGAGCAACAAAGCTTAGTTCTTAATCATGTCCCCATGCCCCCAAAACAATATTGGTAAGTTGACAAAATTCTGATAATTTTCTCAATGCCTTCAAATACAGAGAGAAACAAATTGAGTAGGTAACATTACCTCTTTCCCCTTCTACCTGGAGATGCCAGAAAAACTTACAGAACAAATACTGATGAAGCAAGAAATTGAAAAATGGTGCTGATTCACTAAAACTGAAGTAAACTCAACTCTACTCTCTTCTCTTAAATGACTGAGGAAAATGATTCAAAGCCTAAGCACATTTTCCCCTGAGAACTGTCTATAGTCTAATGAGATAGAATGAACTTGGTAGGAAATATTTAACAAAATCTTAGAAAAAAATAGAGGATTTCTAAGAAAGTCCCCTCACCTATTTCAAATAGTGCTTTCTCTTCATGATAGGCTATAGGATATTCTACAAAAATCAAACTGTAGCTCAGATGGGTGAAATATTACCTTTACACAGAGGATGGAGAAGAAAATAAGTTACTAAGATATCCTGTTGTGTAAGCCAACAGAATATCTGCACAGAGCATTCTAACAATGAACACAACGAAACAAAAAAGCATGGTAGCTACACAAACATGCAGCACCAATCAATCAACAAATAAATAAGTTAACAGATTTAAAATAAAACTTTAATATAGAAAAGGCAAAAAATCTGATGAGAAAGTATAACTCAAAGAAAATTCTTCATGATTTTTTTTTCTAATGAACAACATAACAAAAACAATGCAAATAAAATTCAAAATAAAGTAAGTGACTAAGGAAAGAGGCTGAAGTCCTAAATAAAATTAGAAACAAAACATAAGCTTTATAGACATAATAAATAAGTTACAAATAAATATCCCAGACAAAATAAAACATTAAAAATGTACTTACTGGTGGAAAAATAAGGCTAAGGATCAAAGAAAGTCAAGCAACTAAGGAATAACTAATATATGTGAAAGACAAACAGGTAGCTAACATAATATTATTAAGTGTTACTAAGTAAGGAAAAACAAAACAAAGTGAAAATGGGATTTCAAATCTAAAAAATTTCCTAAGAACTGAAGGAAAAAGTCAGAATCTGCCGATTATAACAAGAAACTATGTCCCAGGATAATTTGATAAATAATGTTCAATACTGAGCCATATTCCTCTTAAAGAATTTTGTGGACAAAGAAATCACAGGCAGAAAACACAAAAAGTAAATCAAAAATTGAGGGAAAATATCAGACTGTCCACTGAAAGCAACATTCCAAGTCAAAAGATAACAAAGCAATGTCTACAAAGTTCTAAGGGAATTTAAGTGTTACCCAAAAAAATTAAGTCAAGCAAGGCAGTCATGGCACAGAAAGAGGGAGATGTTAGAGATTACAATTTGACTGAAGAACAGAAGGCGATCAAGGCCAACTATCCACCAGTCAATAGGAATTACAAGTATTTGGATCATACAGCAGATGTCCAGTTACACACATGGGGAGATACTTTGGAGGAAGCATTTGAGCAATGTGCAATGGCCATGTTTGGTTACATGACAGATACTGGGACTGTGGAGCCTCTCCAAACAATAGAAGTAGAAACCCAAGGAGTTTCTACTTTTCTTTTTCACTTTTTAGATGAGTGGCTTTATAAGTCCAATGCTGATGAATTCTTCATACCCTGAGAAGTAAAACTACTTTTTATTGATCAAAGACATTTCAAATTACAATCAATTGGGTGCAGAGAAGAATTTTCATTGTCCAAGCACCCTCACGGAACAGAAGTCAAAGTCATAACATACTCAGCAATGCAGGTCTATAATAAAGAAAACCAAGAAGTTTTTGTGATCATTGACATTTAAGACCAAAAAAGAAAAGACTCCTAAGAATTGTTTTTTATTTTTTTTCTCTTCCTTTGGGGAAGATAATGTGAATTAATTTCTACAGTATCTTTTGATATACAGTAACTGTAGAACAGAAATTTATAACTTTTTTTTCTTTTTTTTTCTGAGAGTATTGCTCTGTCGCTCAGGTCGGAGTGCAGTGGCATGATCTCGGCTCACTGCAGCCTCTGCCTTCCAGGTTCAAGCAATTCCCACGCCTCAGCCTCCCAAGTAGCTGGGACTACAGGCACGTGCTACCTCATGCCTGGCTAATTTTTGTATTTTTAGTAGAGATGGGGTTTCACCTTGTTGGCCAGGATAGTCTTGAACTCCTGACCTCAAGTGATCTGCCCACCTTGGCCTCCCAAAGTGCTGGGATTATAGGTGCGAGCCACCACACCCAGCCAGAAATTTATAACTTGAACTGTGACTTTCAGAAATGGAAAATCAGGGGACATCCTTGGTCTGTGTTCCCCAAACAGTCAAACTTTAAAGAATTCTTCAATTCCTAGGGGGCAGTTATGGTCATTCATTTGTTGATTATCTGCTGTGGCAGCAGGTGCCTCATGCCCTTCCATTGCAATGTGAGCCCTCCAGCCTCCCCCCAGAATGGAACGCTGATGTCAGCAGCAACCTGGTACTAAATCCAATTTGGAAAAAAAAAATAATTTGAGAAAATATATTTCCACACCCAGAAAAAAAATATATAAAGTTAAGCAGAATGCCATTCAAATATAAAGACAGCAAGCAAATATTCTTAAACATGAAAGAAGTTTAAGCTTACAACACACATAAGCCCCTTGTGGAAAAAAGAACAACCATGAAATGCAGCCAATTAAGAACTGAGTCAAAAGAAAGAATCTGGAAATTAAGTTGCGACTAATAAAATAGGGGGAAATGAAGAGTGTGTATTGAATTCACTTAAATAAAGAACAAAAACTCAAGTACTACAAGAAATGTGATTATAAACATGAATGTTATAAATTTAGACAACATGAAAATTAAAATATAACTTTAAAAATTAGGAGGTGAGTGAGCTGAGATCCGGCCACTGCACTCCAGCCTGGGCGAGAGAGCGAGACTCTGTCTCAAAAAAAAAAAAAAAAGAAGGTGAGTGTAGAGAAAAGAAAAGGAACATACAAGTGTTAATATCCTCAGCTTCCATAAGAGGGTATGAATTGACATATGTAACATAAAAATCAGCAACATCAGAGAAGGGTAGAGCACAATGGCAGAATAGAGGCCTATCCCGTTCGTCCACCCTGCTGCAACACCAAATTTTAACAACTATCTGCACATAGTAAAGCACCATCACAAGAACCAAAAATCAGGTGAGTGATCGCAGTACTTGTTTTTAACTTCATATCATGGAAAGAGGCATTGAGCAGGGCAGGAGAGACAGACTTGAATCACTGATGCCATCTCTGCCCCATCGCCCATCAGTGGCCATACACTGCAGACAGAAACTGCACTTTGAGGAAGGAGAGCTCAGTGACTGGAGGACTTTACATTCGTCTCAGTGCTGCCCTGTCACAGCAGAGAATAAAGCTATGCTCGGCTCCTTCCACAGAGGGAGCATGAGGACCAGCCCTAGCCAGAGGGGAATCACATACCCCATGGGACAGAACATGAGTTTCTTGGCAAGCCTCGCCACCCAGGCTAAAGTACTCTGGGGTCCTAGATAAACTTGAAAGGCAGACTAGGACCCAAGGACTGCAATTTCTAGGCACCTCTTAGTGCTAGATTGGGCTTAGGACCAGTGAACTAGGGTGGCACGTGACCTAGAGAGACACCAGCTTGCATGGCGAAGGAAGTGCTTGCATCATCCCTGCCCTAATCCCAGGCAGTGAAGCTCTCATAGCAATGAAAGTTACTCCTTGTTCTGCTTAAGGAGAGGAGAGCAAAGAATAAAGAGGACTTTGACTTGGACACCAGCTCAGCCACAGTAGGATAGGGCACCAGGCAGAGTCATGACGCCCCATTCCCAGGCCTTAGCTCTCGGATGGTATTTCAATTCTAGACACAAACTGAATCAAAAGGGAAGCCACTGTCTTGAAGGTGAGAACCCAGTCCTGGTAGGATTCATCACCTGCAGATTAAAGAACTCTTGGGCCCCGAATAACCGGCAGTGATAATCAGGAGAATATACCATGTGTCTTGGGCTCTGAAACTTACTAGCTTCAGGGGTGACCCAGCATATTCCCAGCTATGGTGCCTAGAGTGAAACACTACTAATTTTTCAGAAAAGCAGAGGGGAAAAATAAAAGGAACTTTGTTTTGCATCCTATGTACCAACTCGGCTGGCTCTTGGGGTCCCAAAGTCCAGGCTTAGGTTCTTGGAGAGCATTTCTGGACCTGCTCTGGGACACAGGGGAGCTCACTGCCCTAAAAAGCGAGTCTCAGGTGTAGCAGCATTCACCACAAGCTGCAAGAAGAGCCCCTAGGCTCTCAGTAAACATCAGTGGTGGTCTGAAGGAATCCCCTGTGGACCGGTGGTGCGGTTGGCCACAGGGAGAGGCACCTCTGCCTATGGAAAGTGAAGAAAAGAGTAGGAAAGACTGTATTGTGGTTTGAGTGCAGGTATAACGACAGTAGAATAGAATATCAGGTAAATTTCTAAGCTGTTTAACTCCAGTCCCTGGCTCCCAGACAGCACCTCTGGACATTCCTGGAGCCTGTGGGAACTCATGGCCCTGAAGGGAAGAAACTTGGCCAAGACCCAGTGCTGTGCAGGTTTCAGGTCTAACCCTGTGCAGTCCCCGTGGTGGTGGCCACAGACTTACCTGCATCACCACATCCCCAGTTCCAGGTGGCTCAGCAAAGAGAGACAGACTCTGTCTGTATGGGAGAAAAGGAAAAGAACAAGAGTCTCTGGCTGGTAATCCAGATAATTCTTCCACATATTATCTAAGACCACCAAAATGATACCTCTACAAGTCAGCAAAAAACACAGCCTTATTGGGGTTGGGGTCCAAGTCCTTTCAAATACCTGGAAATCCTTCCCAAGAAGAACAGTCACAAATCCAGACCGTGAAGAGTATAATAACTAACTAACTCTTCAATGCTGATAGACTGAAGAACATTAGCGAGCATAAACATCATCCACAAAAACATGACCTCACCAATAAACTAAATAAGGCACCAGGGAACATTTCTGAAGAAACAGAGACATACGACAACTCAGATAGACAATTCAAAATAGCTGTTTTGAGGCAACGCAAAGAAAATCAAGATAACACAGAGAAGAAATTCAGAATTCTATCAGATAAATTTAACAAAAGGATGAAAATATTTTTTTAAATCAAGCAGAATGAGTCGGGAGGTGAAGGTTACAGTGAGCTGAGATGCCACCACTGCACTGCAGCCTGGGTGATAGAGCCAGACCCTGTCTCAAAAAATAAAAATAAAAAAATTTAAATATATATATATCAGAAATTCTATCATTGAAAAATGCAATTAACATGCCGAAGAATGCATCAGAGTCATCAGAGTCTCATAATAGCAGAATTGATCAAGAAAGAAGTAGTGAGCTTGAAGACAGGCTATTTGAAAATATAGAGAGGAGAAAAAAAGGAATAAGAAAAAATGAAGCATGCCTATCAGAAAACAGCTTCAAAGGGGCAAATCTAAGAATTAATAGCTTTAAAGAAGAGGTAGATAAAAAGAGAAGGGTAGGAAGTTTATTCAAAAGAATAATCAGAGAACTTCCCCAACCTTGAGAAAGATATTAAATTCAAGTAAAAGAAGCTTATATAACAGCAAGCAGAAAGAAGCTTACCTCTGGGCATTTAATAATCTGAAGGTCAAGAATAAAGAAAGGATTCTAAAAGCAGCAAGAGAAAAGAAGTAACATACAATGGTGCTTCAATACATCTGGCAGCAGACATTTCAGTAGAAACCTTACAGGCCACAAGAGTGGCATGATGTATTCAAAGTGCTGAAAGAAAAACACTTTTACTCTAGAGTAATATATCCAGTGAAAATATCCTTTAAGCATGAAGGAGATAAAAAGACTTTCCCAGTCAAACAAATGCTAACGGATTTCATCAACACTGGACCTGTCCTAAAAGAAATGCTAAAGGGAGCTCTACAGTCTGAAAGAGAAGGATGTTCATGAGCAAGAAGAAACCATCTGAAGTTACAAATCTCACTGGTAATAGTAAGCACACAGAAAAACACAGAATAGTATTACATTGTAATTGGAGTGTATAATTACACCAAGTAGAAAGCCTAAATAATGAACCAATGAATAATAGCTACAAAAACTTTTCCAGACATAGACAGTACAATAAGATATAAAGAAAAACAACAGAAAGAGTAAAAGTAGAGACACAAAGTTATAGTGTAGTTTTTATTAGGTTCCTTTTTGTTTATGCAATCAGTGTGAAGTGTTGTTTCCATTAGTTTTACATAACAGGTTATAAGATTGTGTTGGCAAGCTTTATAATAACCTCAAACTGAAACAAATACAATGGGTACACAAAATATAAAAAGCAAGAAATTAAATCATACCACCAGAGAAAATCACCTTCACTACAAGGAAGACAAGGAAGAGAAAAAAGGAAGAGAAGTCCGCAAAACAACCAGAAAGCAAATAACAAAATTGCAGCAGTAAGTCTGTATTTATCAATAATAACATTAAATGTAAATATACTAAAGTCTCCAATTAAAAGAAATAAAGTGGCTGAATGCATTTAAAAAGAAGACCTAATGATCTGTTGCTTATAAGAAACACACTTCACTTACAAAGATACACATAAACTGAAAATAAAGAGACGAAAACAGATATTCCAAGCCAGTGGAAACAAAACAGAGCAGGAGTAGCTACCTTAATCAGACAAAATAGATTTTAAGAAAAAAATTGTAAGAAGAGACAACGACGGTCATTATATAGTGATAAAGGAGTCAATCCAGCAAGAGGATATAATGATTGTAAATAAATATGCACTGTATTAGTCCGTTTTCACACCACTATAAAGAACTACCCAAGACTGGGCAATTTATAAAGGAAAGAGGTTTAACTGACTCACAAATTGACATGGTTGGGAGACCTCAGGAAACTTAAAATCATGGTCGAAGGGGAAACTGGCACCTTCTTCACAAGTTGGCAGGAAAGAGCAGAGCGAAGGAGGAACTTCCAAACACTGATAAAATCATCAGATTTCATGAGAACTCACTCACTATTACGAGAACAGCATGGAAGAAACTGTCCCCCAAGGATCCACTCACTTGCCTCCCTTGACACATGGGGATTACAGTTCCCTCCCTCAACATGTGGGGATTACAATTCAATATGAGATTTGGATGGGGACACAGAGCCAAACCATATCATGCATCCAACACTGAAGCAACCAAATATATAAGGAAAATATTATGAGAACTAAAGAGAGAGACAGACTCCAATACAATAATAGCTCGAGACACCAAAATATCCCACTTTCAGCATTGGACAGATCTCATAGACAAAGAAAGTCAAAACAGAAACAGCAGACTTCATCTGTACTACAGAACAGTGGATCTAAAGATATTTACAGAACTTTTTTTTTTTTTTTTTTTTTTGAGATAAAGTCTTGCTCTGTCACCCAGGCTAGCATGCAGTGGCATGATTTTGGCTCACCACAACTTCCATCTTCCAGGTTCAAGTAATTCTCCTACTTCAGCCTCCTGAGTAGGTGGGATTACAGGCGCATGCCACCACACCTGGCTAATTTTTCTATTTTTAGTAGAGACAGAATTTCGCCATGTTGGCCAGGCTGGTCTCAAACTCCTCACCTGAGGTGATCCACCTGCACCAGCTTCCCAATGTGCTGGAATTACAGGCGTGAGCCACCACACCCGGCCAGATATTTACAGAACATTTCATCCAACGGCTGCAGAATATACATTCTTCTCCTCAGCACATGGGTCATTCTCAAGAACAGACCATATGTTAGTTCACAAAACAAGTCTTAAAACATTCAAAAAAACCTGAAATATCAGGCATCTTCTCTGACCACAATGAAATATAACTACAAATTAATAATAACAGGAATATTAAAAACCATACAAATATATTGAAATTAAACAATATGTTCCTGAATCACCAGTGTAATGACGAAGAAATAAAGAATTGAAAAATTTCTTCAAACAAATGATGATAAAAACACAACATACTAAAACATATAGGATACAGTGAAAGCAGTATTAAGAAGGGAATTTATAGCTATAAATATCCACATCAAAAAAAAAAAGAAAAACTTCAAATAAATAACCTAATAACGCATCTTAAAGAACTAGAAAAGTAAGAGCAAAACTGAACTCAAAATTAGTAGAAGAAAAGAAATACTAAAGTTCAGAGAAGAAATAAATGAATTTGAAATGAAGAAATCAATACAGAAGAGCAATGAAACAAACAGCTGGCTTCTTGAAAAGATAAACAAAACTGACAACCTTTTAGTGAGACTAAGAAAAAGAGAAGATCCAAATAAATGAAATCAAGTATGAAAAGGGAGACATTACAACTGATACTGTAGAAATTCAATGTATCATTAGTGGCTACTATGATCAACTATATGTCAATAAATTTTGAAAATCTAGAAGAAATGGATCAATACCTAGATACATAAACCTACCGAGATTGAATCATTAAGAAATCTACCCCGTATCTACTAAAAAATACAAAAAACCTAGTCGGGCAAGGTGGTAGTGGGCGACTGTAGTCTCAGCTACTCGGGAGGCTGAGGCAGGAGAATGGCGTAAATCCGGGAGGCGGAGCTTGCATTGAGCTGAGATCCGGCCACTGTACTCCAGCCCGGGCGACAGAGCGAGACTCCGTCTCAAAAAAAAAAAAAAAAAGAAATCTAAAACCTGAACAGACCAGTAACAAGTGACAAGAGTGAAGCCTTAATAAAAAGTCTCACAATAAAGAAAAGCGTGGGGCCAGATGGCTTCACTGAATTCTAACAAACATTTTAAGAACTAATATCAATCATACCCTAAGTATTCCAAAAAATAGAGAAGACGGAAGAATTCCACACTCATTCTACAAGGCCAATATTACCCTGATACTAAATCCAAAGACACATTTAAAAAAGAAAACTACAGGCTAATCTCACTGGTGAATACTGATGCAAAAATCCTCAAGAAAATACTAGCAAACTGAATTTTAAAATACATTAAAAAGGTCATTAATCATGACCAAGTGGGATTTATCCTAGCGATGCAAGGATGGTTCAATATATGTAAATCAATCAATGTGATACAAGGTATCAACAGAATGAAGGATAAAAAAATGATCATTTCAATTGATGCTGAAAAAGCATCAGATAAAGTACAACATCCCTTCATGATAAAAACTCTCAAAAAAAACCTGATACAGATGGAATATGCCTTAACATAATAAGCCATATATGACAGACCCACAACCAGTATCATACTGAATGGAGAAAACTGAAAGCCTTTCCTCTAAGATCTGGAACCTGACAAGAACGCCTACTTTCACCACTGTTATTCAACATAGTACTGGAAGCCTTAGCTAGAGTAATCCAACAAGAGAAGGAGATAAACAGCATTTAAATTGGAAAGGAGTAAGTCAAATTATCTTTATTTGCAGATGATATTATCTTATTTTTAGAAAAATCTACAGTCCACCAAAAAACTATTAGAACTGATAAAAAAAATTCAGTAAAGTTGCAGTATACAAAAACCAACATACAAAAATGAGTAGTGGCCGGGCATGATGGCTCATGTCTGTAATCCCAGCACTTTGTGAAAATAAGGAGATAGACCATTTGAGCCCAGGAGTTCGAGACCAGCTGGGCAACATGGTAAAACCCTGTCTCTATAAAAAATACAAAAATTAGCCAGACATGGTGGCACATGCCTGTAGTGCCAGCTACTCAGGAGGTGGGCAGACTGATCGAGCCAAGAAGTTTAAGGCTACAGTGAGCCATGACTGTGTCACTGTATCCCAGCCTGGGTGACAGAGTGAGAGCCCATCTCAAGCAATCAGTCAATATCAGTATCATACCTATGTGCCAACAGTGAACAATCTGAACATGAATTCAAAAAAGTACCCCATTTACAACAGAAACATATAAAATTAAATACCTAGAAATAAATTTAACGAAAGTAGTGAAAGATCTCTATAATAAAAACATAAATCACTGATAAGAAAAATTGAAGAGAATATTAAAAAATAGAAGGATATTCTATGTTTATGGATTGGCAAATCAATACTGTTAAAATAACCGTATTACACAAAGCAATCTACAGATTCAATGCAATCTCTACAAAATGCTAATGACATTCTTCAAAGAAATTTAAAAAAAAATCCTAAAATTTATGTGGAATCAAGACTCAAAATAGCCAAAGCTATCCTGAGCAAAAAGAATAAAACTGGAGGAATTAGATTATCTGACTTCAAATTATATTACTGAGTTATAGTAACCAAAAGAGAATGGTATCAGAATAAAAAGAGACACATAAGCCAATGGAACAAAAAGAGGACCCGGAAACAAATCCACATAGCTACAGGAAATGAATTTTCAACAAAGGTGTCAAGGACAAACATTGGGGAAAAGACACTCTCTTCAATAAACGGCACTGGGAAAACTAGTTATCCATACGCAGAAGAATGAACCTTGATCCCTACACCTCACACCTTATGTAAAAATCAAATCAAAATGGATTGAAGACTTAAATCTAAGACTTCAAACTGTGAAACTACTCCAAAAAAAAAAAAAATGAGGAAACTCTCCAGGACATTGGTCTGGGCAAAAATTTCTTCAGTAATACCCCATAGTCACAAGCAACCAAAGCAAAAATGAATAAATGGGATCATATCAAGTTAAAAAGCTACCACACAGCAAAAGAAACAGTCAACAAACTGAAGAGACAACCCATAGAATGGAAGAAAATATTTGCAAAGCTACCCATCTGACAAGAGATTAATAAGCAGAATATGTAAGGAACCCAAACAACTCTATAGGAAAAAATAATAATCCACTTTTAAAATGGGGAAAATATTTGAATAGACATTTCTCAACAGAAGACATACAAATGGCAAACAGGCACATGAAAAAGTGGTCAGGCCAGGTGCAGTGGCTCATGTCTGTAATCCCAGAACTTTGGGAGGCCGAAGTGGGCAGATCACTTGAGGTCAGGAGTTTGAGATCAGCCTGGCCAATATAGCAAAATCCCATCTCTACTAAAAAAACAAAAATTAGCTAGGCATGATGGCACAGGCCTTTAATTCCAGCTACTAAGGAGGCTAAGCCATGAGAATCCCTTGAACCAGGGAGGTGGAGGTTGCAGTGAGTCAAAAATCGCATCACTGCACTCCAGCCTGGGTGACAGAGTGAGGCTCTGTCTCAAAGAAAAAAAGAAAAAAAAGAAAGAAAGAAAAGGTGTTCAAGGGCTGGGCACTGAGACTCACACCTGTAATCCCAGCACTTTGGGAGGCTGATTAAGACAGATCACTCAAGGCCTGGAGTTCAAGACCAGCCTGACGAACACAGCGAAACCCCATCTCTACTAAAAATACAAAAATTAGCCGGGTGTGGTAGCACAAGCCTGTAATCCCAGCTACTCGTGTGGCTGAGCCACGAGAATTCCCCAAAGCAGGGCAGTGGAGGTTGCAGTGAGTCAAGATCATGTCAATGTACTTCAGCATGGGCAACAGAGCAAGACTGTGTCTCAAAAAACAAAACAAAACAAAAGGTGCTCAATATCATTGATCATCAGAGAAATGCAAATCAAAAGTACCATGAGATATCATCTCACTTGAGTTAAAATGGCTTGTATCCAAAAGTCAGGTAATAACAAATGCTGTCAAGGATGTGGAGAAAAAGGAATCCACATACACTATTGGTGGAGGGTAAATTAGTAAAAATAACTATACGAACAGTCTGGAGGTCCCTCAGAAATCTAAACTAGAGCTACTATACGATCCAGCAATCCCACTTCTAGGTATATATCCAAAAGAAAGGAAATCAATATATTGAAGAGATATCTGTACTCTCAGGTTTGTTGCAGCACTGTTTACAACGGCTAAGATTTAGAAGCAACCTATATGTTCAGCAAAAGATGAATGGATAAAGAAAATGTGGTACTTACACACAATGGAGTACTATTCAGTCATAAAAAGGAATGAGATTCTTTCATTTGCAACAACATGGATGAAAATGGAGATCATTATGTTAAGTGAAATAAGCTATGCACACAAAGACAAACGTTGCATGTTCTCATTTATTTGTGGGATCTAAAAATCAAAACAATTAAATTTTTTCAATTGAACTCTGAACAACTGAACTCTGAGATTAAAATAGTTGAACTCAGAGAGATAGTAGAAGGATGGTTACCAGAGGCTAGAAAGGGTAGTGAGGGTGTCACGGGGAGGTGACGATGATCAAAGGTATAGAAAAAACAGAACGAATGAATAAGATCTAATATTTGATAGCAAAACAGGAGACAATAGTCAATAATAATTTAATTGTGCATTTTAAAGCAACTAAAATGGTGTATCTGGATTGTTTGTAACCCAAAGGATAAGTACTTGAAGAGATGGATACCCAATATTCCATGATGTGATTATTATGCACTGCATTCCTGTACCAAAATATCTCATGTACTACATAAATACACCTACAATGTACCCACAAATATTACAAAGAAAAGAATTAATAAAAAAATCAATGACATAATTACACTGAAAAGAATGAACTAAAATGGCTGGGTGGAATTCTATGTCAAAACTCATGTTTAAAAACTGAAGCCATCAACTTCTTAATTTTTTCATAATTTATTAACCTATTCTTTCAGAAAATAATTTTCCTTTAAAGAAACACTTCCTTGTTTTTTCCATAATTATTTTTATTTTGCTAAATTTTATACAATACTGCAATAAATAGCCATGTATACCTATCTTTAAATACTATTATTTTTATTCCTAACAGATACATTCACAAAAATTGGATTATTCGGACCATATTGCTTTCCCATAAGACTAAAAATGTACTTTCAGTTAGCAATACAAAAGAACAGCATTGCCCATTTCATCTCCTTTACTCTCTTCAACAGTACATTAGCATCCTATTTACTTTCTCTCAGTCGAAGACTGGAAAATTATAGATAATAATTTCTCTAATTTGCATTTTCTTGGATATTTGTGTGAGTATCCTTCTCATGTTTACTAGTCACTTTTAGGTTCTTTTGTGAATTTCTTATTCATATATTATATTCAGGATATATTCTTTATTCTTTACCTTTATTCTTACAACTTTCCTGAATATGTACATATTCATATAGAATAATTCATATATAATAATTCTTATAGGAATTATTAGTACAGTGAATATATTAATCATTTATCAGTCATAAGCATTATGTTTTTCCAAGTTGTTCATGGTATCTTTCCTCCACTTAATGTTATAGGTAGTAACAGATGCCTACTTTTATATTTCTACTTTCTAAATATCCTATATTTTGGTTACCAAATTCACATATATGCCCAAGTTCTACTTTTACAGTTTTCCAAATATGTTTCTAAAGTATTTACCATGTCATCTTCCTCTCTATTGCTCATTTCATCAGGAAGATTTTTAATATATGCTGCCTTTATAGTGGTGTTTTAACTTCTGGAGATGCAAGTACAATCTCATCACTTTTTCACAAATTGTAGGACTATATTAAAGCATTTATTTTTTCACATTAACCGAATATTTAAATATCCAACTATGAAATTTGCATGTCTTAAATTTGTTATAAAGAATATTTAAATGCCAAATCAACTCTACTGTTATTTTAATGGAGCAGTTTACATTAAATGGATATATTGAGTTTACACATTAACTTAAGAAAAACGAACATTTTTGTGATGTAAAATTTTCTATCTTTGACTATAAAAGACAGTACAGAGTCTTTTTTCCAGTTGGAAAACTGGAAAAATATAAGTAATGTTGGCATATTAAGTAACAGCATCCTGCCAATGTTAATCTTCTGATTTTGATAACTGTACCAGATTAAGACAGAGAATGTGCTTAGGAAATTTCCACTCAAGTATTTTGAGGTAGAAGGGAATCCTGACTTTAACTTACTCTCAAATTCAGAAAAGCAAAGCATAAAGAGAAAGAGAATAAACGTAGCAAAAATGTAACAATCACAAGATCTGGGAGAACAGTGAATAGGAGTTCCTGCTTTATTCTTACAACTTTCCTGAAAGCCTCAAATTATCTCAAAACAAAAGACTGATTCTCTCTCTCTCCCTGTCTCTCTCTCTTTTTCTCACTCTCACACACAGACACATACACACACACACACACACATATATACATACATACACACATACACACACATACACACACCTCAAGACCCCAAGATAGACTATCCAGCATGGAATTAGTTTATGTCAGGCCTTTGAGCCCAAGCTGAGCCATCACCTCTCCTGTGACCTGCACTTATATGCCCAGATGGCCTGAAGTAACTGAAGAATCACAAAAGAAGTGAAAATGGCCTGTTCCTGCCTTAACTGATGACATTCCACTACAAGAGAAGTGAAAATGGCCAGTCCTTGACTTAACTGATGACATTCCACCACAAAAGAAGTGAAAATCGCCAGTCCTTGCCTTAAGTGATGACATTACCTTGTGAAATTCCTTTTCCTGGCTCATCCTGGCTCAAAAAGGCTCCCCCACTGAGCACCTTGCTACCCCTACTCCTGCCCAGAGAATAACCCCTCTTTGACTGTAATTTTCCTTTACCTACCCAAATCTTATAAAACGGTCCCACCCCTATCTCCCTTCCCTGACTCCCTTTTCCGACTCAGCCTGCCTGCACCCAGGTGAAATAAACAGCCTTGTTGCTCACACAAAGCCTGTTTGGTGGTCTCTTCACATGAACGCGAGTGACATTTGGTGCTGTGACTCGGATTGGGGGACCTCCCTTGGGAGATCAATCCCCTGTCCTCCTGCTCTTTGCTCCGTGAGAAAGATCCACCTATGAACTCTGGTCCTCAGACCAACCAGCCCAAGGAACATCTCACCAATTTTAAATCAGGTAAGGAGCCTCTCTTTTTACTCTCTTCTCCAACCTCTCTCACTATCCCTCAGCCTCTTTCTCCTTTCAATCTTGGCGCCACACTTCAATCTCTCCCTTCTCTTAATTTCAGTTCCTTCCTTTTCTGGTAGAGACAAAGGAGACACATTTTATCTGTGGACCCAAAACTCTGGCACCAGTCACGGACTCGGGAAGACAGTCTTCCCTTGGTGTTTAATCATGCAGGGACGCCTGCCTTGGTCCTTCACCCTTAGTGGCAAGTACCGCTTTTCTAGGGGGCAAGAACCCCCCATCTCCTTCTCTCCCAGTCTCTACCTCTTCTCCGCTTTTCTGGGGGGCAAGAACCCCCCAACCCCTTCTCTCCGTGTCTCTACCCCTTCTCCACTTTTCTGGAGGGCAAGAACCCCCCAACCCTTTCTCTCGGTGTCTCTACCCCTTCTCTGCTTTTCTGGGGAGCAAGAAGCCCCCAGTCTCCTCTCTCCGTGTCTCTACCCCTTCTCCACTTTCCTGGGGGGCAAGCACCTCCCACCCCTTCTCTCCGTGTCTCTACCCTTCTCTTTAAACTTGCCTCCTTCACTATGGGCAATCTTCTACCCCTCCATTCCTTCTTCTTCCTTAGCCTGTGTTCTCAAGAACTTAAAACCTCTTCAACTCTCACCTGACCTAAAATCTAAGCGTCTTATTTTCTTCTGCAACACCGCTTGACCCCAATACAAACTCGACAGTGCTTCCAAATAGCCAGAGAACTGCACTTCCAATTTTTCCATACTACAAGACCTAAATAATTTTTGTCAAAAAATGGGCAAATGGTCTGAGATGCCTTATATCCAGGCATTTTTCACACTTCGTTCCCTCCCAAATCTCTGTTCCCAATGTGATTCCTCCCAAATTTTCTTTCTTTCCCTCCCGCCTGTCCCCTCAGTCCCAACCCCAAGTGTCGCTGAGTCTTTCCAGTCTTCCCTTCCTACAGACCCATCTGACCTCTCCCCTCCTCCCCAGGCCGAGCTAAGTCTCAATTCTTCCTCAGCCTCCACTCCTCCACCCTATAATCCTTCTATCACCTCCCTTCCTCACACCCAATCTGGCTTACAACTTAGTTCCACGACTAGCTCTTCCCCACCTGCTGAAAAGACTAAAAGGCAGAAATGAAATCCACAGGCAGACAGCCCGGGCAACGCCCGGAGCCTGGTTAAAGATCGACCCCTGACCTAACTGGTTATGTTATCTATAGATTCCAGACGTTGTATGGACAAGCGTTGTGAAAGTCCCTGTCCTGTTCTGTTCTGTTCTGATTACCGGTGCTTGCAGCCCCCAGTCACGTACCCACTGCTTGCTCAGTAGAAACCACCCCCCTCCCACCCATGGTTAAGCAAGCAGTTTGTCTAAAAAACAAAAACCCCTAGACGTTTGTGGTTTAAAAAAGGGCGGGAGCCAATCAGAAACTGCCGAATGTTCAAACTTCAAAATGTCAACCAATCCCAATCTTGTAACTGCAAAAATGCCCTAATCTTTTGTAACCTGTTTGTGCCTTACTATAAAAAGTAGACTTGAGCTGTGCTCGGGACCTCTCTCTTGCCCTCCTGACTACGCCTGTACGGAGAGAGGTCCGGGTTCGAACCTGCAATAAAGTGATCCCGGCCGCTTGGCTTTGACTTCGGTTTCTGGTGGTCGTCTTTGAGGGGGGTCTCGGAACTCAGGGCACAACACTGCCCAACAATTTCCTCTTAGAGAAGTGGCTGGAGTTGAAGGCATAGTCAGGGTACATGTACCTTTTTCTCTATCAGACCTCTCTCAGATCAGTCAGCGTTTAGTCTCTTTCTCATTAGACCCCACTAAATATATACAAGAATTCCAATATCTAACTCTGTCCTACAATTTAACCTGGAGTGACTTAAATGTCATCCTGACTTCTACCCTCTCCTGAGATGAACTGGAAAGAGATTTTTCTGTAGCCCAATGTCAGGCTGATAACTGCCAGCTTCACGAGCCAGACCTCCAGGAAGGCATTAAAGCAGTTCCCCGAAAGGATCCTCAATGGAACTGTCAGGAAGATTCCCCAGGTATAGCTAGGTGAGATTACATGATTCCTTGCCTAGTTGAAGGGCTTAAAAAGGCAGCTTACAAAGCTGTTAATTATGACAAGCTTAAAGGAACTACGCAAGGTAAAGACGAAAACCCAGCCCAGTTCATGGCCTGCTTAGCAGCAACCCTTAAACACTTTACCGCCCTAGACCCAGAAGGTCGCCTTATTCTTAATACGCATTTTATCACCCAATCCACTCCTGACATTAGGAAAAAACTTCAAAAATTAGAATCTGGCCCTCAAACACCACAACAGGAATTAATCAACCTCGCCTTCAAGGTGTACCAGACGGCAACGCATTTCTGAGTTATAATTACTTGCCTCTGCTGTGAGACAAAACCCAGTCACACTTCCAGTATACAAGAACTTCAAAATGCCTAAGCCGCACACGTCTAAGCCACAGCAGTCAAGCATTCCTACAAGACTTCCTCCATCAGGATCTTGCTTCAAGTGCCAGAAATCTGGCCACTGGGCCAAGCAATGCCCACAGTCCAGGACTCCTCCCCAGCCGTCCCATATGTGCAGGGAGCCACTGGAAATCAGACTGCCCAGCTCACCTGGCAGTCACTCCTAGAGCCCCTAAAGCTCTAGCCCAAGGCTCTCTAACTGACTCCTTCCCAGATCTGCTAGGCACAGTGACTGAAGATTGACACTGCCTGATCGCCTCGGAAGCCCCCTGGACCATCACAGACACCAAGCTTTGGGTAACTCTCACAGTGGAGAGTAAATCCATCTCCTGTTTAATCGATACGGGGCCTAAACACCCCATATTACCTTCTTTTCAAGGGTCTGTTTCCCTTGCCCCAATAACTGTTGTGGGTATTGACAGCCAAGCTTCAAAACCCCTTAAAACTCCCCACTCTGGTGCCAACTTGGACAACATTCTTTTAAGCACTCTTTTTTAGTTATCCCCACCTGCCCAGTTCCCTTATTAGGCCAAGATATTTCAACCAAATTATCTGCTTCCCTGACTATTCCTGGAGTACAGCCATATCTCATTGCCACCCTTCTTTCCAACCCAAAGCCTCCTTTGCGTCTTCCTCTCATATCCCCACCTTAATCCACAATCCCTCAGACCAACCAGCCCAAGGAATCTCTCACCAATTTTAAATTGGGTAAGTGGCCTCTCTTTTTACTCTCTTCTCCAACCTCTCTCACTATCCCTCAACCTCTTTCTCCTATATCAACTCTACTCCCCCCATATTTGGACCTCTCACAACACAAACTACTATTCCTGTGGCCGCTCCTTTATCTCTCGGCAAAAACCCACTGGAATTCCCCTAGGTAACCTTTCACCTTCTCGATGTTCCTTTACTCTTCATATCCAAAGCCCAACTACATACATCACTGAAACAATTAGAGCCTTCCAGCTCCATATTACAGACAAGCCCTCTATCAATACTGGCAAACTTAAAAACATTAGCAGTAATTATTGCTTAGGAAGACACTTACCCTGTATTTCACTCCATCCTTGGCTACCTTCCCCTTGCTCTTCAGACTCTTTTCCAAGGTCCTCTTCTTGTTTACTTATACTCAGTCCCAAAAATAACAATGAAAGGTTGCTCATAGATACTCAACATTTTCTCATACACCATGAAAATCGAACCTCCCCCTCTACAGTTACTTCATCAGTCCCCATTACAACCTCTGACAGTTGCCGCCCTAGCTGGATCCCTAGGAGTCTGGGTACAAGACTCCCCCTTTCAGCACTCCCTTTCATCTTTTTACTTTGCATCTCCAGTTTTGCCTCGCACAAGGTCTCTTCTTCCTCTGTGGATCCTCTACCTACATGTGTCTACCTGCTAATTGGACAGGCACATGCACACTAGGTTTCCTTACTCCCAAAATTCAATTTGCGAATGGGACTGAAGAGCTCCCTGTTCCCCTCATGACATTGACATGACAAAAAAGAGTTATTCCACTAATTCCCTTGCTTGTCGGTTTAGGACTTTCTGCCTCCACTATTGCTCTCGGTGCTGGAAGAGCAGGCATTTCAACCTCTGTCACAACCTTCCGTAGCCTTTCTAATGACTTCTCTGCTAGCATTACAGACGTATCACAAACTTTATCAGTCCTCCAGGCCCATGTTGACTCTTTAGCTGCAGTTGTCCTCCAAATCCACCAAGGCCTTGACTTACTCACTGCTGAAAAAGGAGGACTCTGTATATTCTTAAATGAAGAGTGTTGTTTTTACCTAAATCAATCTGGCCTGGTGTATGACAACATAAAAAAACTCAAGGATAGAGCCCAAAAACCTACCAACCAAACTAGTAATTATACTGAACCCCCCTGGGGACTCTCTAATTGGATGTCCTGGGTCCTCCCAATTCTTAGTCCTTTAATACCTATTTTTCTACTTCTTTTATTCAGACCTTGTATCTTCCGTTTAGTTTCTCAATTCATCCAAAACTGTATCCATGCCATCACCAATCATTCTATGTGACAAATGTTTCTTCTAACAACCCCACAATATCACCCCTTACCACAAAAATCTTTCTTCAGCTTAATCTCTCCCACTCTAGGTTCCCATGCCACTCCTAATCCCACTCGAAGAAGCCCTGAGAAACATCGCCAACTATCTCTCCATGCCACCCCCCAAAAAAAAATTTTCTTTGCTGCCCCAACACTTCAATACTATTTTATGTTATTTTTCTTATTAATATAAGAAGCCAGGAATGTCAGGCCTCTGAGCCCAAGCTGAGCCATCGCATCCCCTGTGACCTGCACATATGTGCCCAGATGGCCTGAAGTAACTGAAGAATCACAAAAGAAGTGAAAATGGCCTGTTCCTGCCTTAACTGATGACATTCCACCATAAGAGAAGTGAAAATGGCCGGTCCTCGCCTTAAGTGATGATATTACTTGTGAAATTCCTTTTCCTGGCTCATCCTGGCTCAAAAAAGCTCCCCAACTGAGCACCTCGCAACCCCTACTCCTGCCCGCCAGGGAACAACTCCCCTTTGACTGTAATTTTCCTTTACCTACCCAAATCTTATAAAACGGCCCCACCCCTATCTCCCTTCCCTGTCTCTCTTTTCGGACTCAGTCCGTCTGCACCCAGCTGAAATAAACAGCCTTGTTGCTCACACAAAGCCTGTTTGGTGGTCTCTTCACACAGACATGAGTGATAGTTTATATTTTATCTTATTTGCTTTGATAAAATTTTGTAGCTTCATTCCAAAGAGCATGTGTACTTTTCTTGCAGAATTTGGCCCAAAGCATTGTTTTTGTCATATCTATGAACACACTGTATTTCTGATGTCCATTCTTAGCTGGTTACTGACTTTCAAAGAAAAGCTATTAATTTTTTTGCATAACTCTCTCGTATCTAATAATCTCACCAAATTCTTTTATTAACTCTGGTAGAAAAATGTTCAAGATCCAGATACACCTCAGGACACAGGAATTAGATTTTCCTAGACCACAGCATTAGAAATTTGAAACTAATCTTATTTTTTTCTTTAATAGCATTTATATTAGCTATATCTTACACTTGCAAGAACATCAAAAAATATGTTAACAACACTGATAGTAGGTATCACTCATATTTCCTGATTTTAAAAGAGATGACTTTAATCATTTAAAATATTTAATAGTCTTTACCATATTTGTATTGTTTTCTTATATAAATCTTTTTCTCTGAGTTTTAATAGGGCTGGCAGCTAAAAATCATCATATGCTTTTTTTCTACCTTTACTGATATCTTCATGTGTCTTCTATTTTTAATTTGTTGATGTAATTTATTTTGCAGTAGATATCCAAAATAAACATTTTATAATTCCAGTAAAAGTTTTCAGGCATCATACTATATAATTCATTCTTTATATTGATGAATTATGTTATTTAAAGTTATAGTTTAAATACTGTACTTATATTCTTAAGTGAAATAGGTCTTCTAGAGTTTTATTTTTCTAGAATAATTTTCAGATTTGCTGGTTGTGTAAAATTCACTTGGAAGATTTTTCATCTTTTCTAATGTACCAGAAAAATGTCAGCAACATATGAGTTTATCTGTTCTTGATATGTTAGAAGCCATACAGTGCTTTTAAATATTTTTCCAATTCTATAGCAAATGTACTACTTGTCAAATTTTCTAGTTTACCTTAGGTGAATATGGGTCATTTTTATAGCTACAAAACCATTAATTTCCTGTAGAAATTTATATTTCTTATACATGTTCAGGCACAACCACTGAGATAAGCAATGGTCCCGGGATGGGTTTATCACTTAGTCCTCTCCTATGATAATCCAAGGAGACAGGTGTATGCTCCCTGATTTCCTCAGCTACAAATAATATTATGCTCCAAACCCTAAAGACAGAGAAATTTCACACCTGTGTGTTCAGCTCCTCTCAAGAAACCTGGATGATCTTACCTTTGCCATAGAGATTTTCATTTCTGGCTAACTAGCTCTGTGTTGCCCAGAAAGGGAGAACTCCTTCACCAGTTTTCTTTATAGGAAAACCATCAGAGTCAAGACTCACCTCTCATTATTAACATTATATCAGCCAAACAAGAAGCTTCTCTGATCAAGCTTCTCTGGTAGTTCAACTGCAATTGAGACCAGAGGCTAAAGAGACATGTACTATCTCCCAGAACCCCCATGACTCTCCCATAAACCTAGATTTTAATTTTTTGATGACATATACTATGTTTCTTTGGACCTGCCATTTTACCAGGACAATTTGCCATGATTATCATTAAAAAACGGTAATTTCCACACACCAACCACATGTGTAACCTACCTCAAATTCCGCATGTCTGTGAATATCTTCTGCTCTCTGCCTGCTCAGGATAAATTCAGCTTCATTTGCTACTCTTACTAGATGATCTTTCATTGTCTGGCTAAGCAATCTGTAAAAAATGAATGTTATCAAATAAATATATGTATTCACGCACAACATAAATGATTATTCACTGCTTACTGTGGAGAGGAAGGAATCCTTACTTTCTTCTTTTGACATCATACACAATGAGGTACCATTATTTCACACTAAATAATTGAGGAATGTAACAACAGCAAAAGGCTACCCTTCTGGCAATAGCAGATTGGCTTCTATCAGACTAGCCATGTAACAACAGCAACTAAAAATATTAGATTAAAGTTGTGTTTTAATCTTTTAAAATGCATTGGAAAGTTACCAAGGTAGCCAAAATTAACCAGGGAAGATCACAGAGAAGAAAGCACACAAAAGATAATCAGTTTGACTTTTTACATTAAAGCATTTGCTATTCCCAAGTGAGAACAGAGGAGCTACACAGACCTGTCACTAGTCTCACAAAGATAAATAGAAAAAAACTGAGGTTCGCAGTCTGTCAACGTGGAGGAGTCCTGGTATACACCCAAGAGTTACAACAGGTATCAGGCATATCCCAGAAAGCAAGAAATAGATCAGGCCTCAAAACACTGAAACAGACCTTCAGAGTACATCTGGTGATTGGTATTTAGGTTAACTGGCAGCCAAAAAGCTAAGCAAAGCTTTCAGGGTGGGGAGAAAAAATCAGAAATACCAATGCAGGAGGGCCATGGTAAAACCCCAGGTTTTCAGAGGACCTCAGAAGGGCTACATACTAGGAGAAGCCATAACAGGCCAAACTCTCACAAGAACTTTAAAAAAAAAAAAAAAAACCCCAGCCCTTGAGTCAGCTCAGACCCTAAATTAATACAATCAGCTATTAGTCTAACTGCTAATCAGAAACCAAAAGGAAGTCCTTTCTAAAGGAAGATAATATCATAGAGGCTTAAATTTACCCTTGCAATTTTAAAATACAATTTTCAGCATTCAGTCACCAATTAACAGGCACAAGAGACAATATCATACAAATGAAAACTAAATAGAAACTGGCTCACATCTGGACATTGAAATGAATGTAGTTAATATGTTTAGAACTCATTGTGTAATAGAGAATTCCAGTAAAGAATGAAAACTGTAAAAGTACTGAAAAAATAAATAAATATAAAAATAGATTTACTAGGTTATTAAGCTCAGCCAAAAAAGGAAAAATTAACTGAAAGATAGGTCAATGACAACTAGACTGAAACATAGTAATAAAACTTAATGAAAATTGAACAAAATAAATAACAGACATACAGGACATGGTAAAAGGATCTAATATAAGTGTATCTATAGTATAAGAAAGAGTAGACGCATAATTAGAAAAAAAGCAATATTTGAAGAGATAATAGCCAAGATTTTTCAAAATTGGGAAAAAACACTGAGCTATATGTTGATGGAGTGCTACAAAACCCAAGCAGGGTTTTTAAGGATACCCCGCTTAGGCAGTAATAGTAAAACTATTAAAGAAAAAAATTCTTAATAGCAGACAGGGGGAGAGGGCTTCAAAAGAGCAACAATAAGCCTAATGGAAGCCAGATAAGAATGCAATGATCTATTTAAAATACTAAACAAAAATACTACCTAAAAGGCCAGCCCAGTGGCTCACACCTGTAATCCCAGCACTTTGGGAGGCCCAGGCAAGGGGATCACATGACACCAGTAGTTCAAGACCAGCCTTGGCAATGTAGTGACATTCCATCTCTACCAAAAAAGTTTTTTTTAATTAGCTCAGCATGGTGGTACATGCCTATGGTCCCAGGTACTCAGGAGCCTGAGGCAGAAGGATCACTTGAGTCAATGAGTTTCAAGTTATAGCGAGCTATGATCCCACTACAGCACTCCAGCCTGAGCAACACAGAGAGAGATCCTATCTCAAAACAAACCAACCAACCACCTAAGAATTCTATCCTCTTCAAGATCAGCCTGGCTAACATAGTGAAACTCTGTCTCTACTAAAAATACAAAAATTAGCCAGGCATGATGACAGGTGCCTCTAATCCCAGATACTAGGGAGGCTGAGGTGGAAGAATGGCTTGAACTTGGGTGGCGAAGCTTGCAGTGAGCCGAGATCGCATCATCACACTCCAGCCTGGGCGACAGAGCGTGACTCCAACTCAACAAAAAAAAAGAAAGAAAGAAAGAAAAGAATTCTATCCTCAAAAAGTATCCTTCAATAATGAGATTTAAAGGGTCCAGAATATACCACTGTCGGATAAAAAAGAGTCTTTTTCTGAACTTCCTTTATCTGCCTAAACGGAGAAGCTCCCAAAAGAATTTAGCTTTCATCAATCCCTTCCCAGGGAGTTTTGCAACCAAGGAAGATTGACTATTATCAGTAAAGATGAGAAGTTAGTACCAGGATAAGAAATTATCTAAATAGACATTGTTACAAAACTGTAATATCACTTAACTATTCTCCTAAGGGCCCACTTACTGTTTGCAAAATCATTAGCTTCCCCAAATGTGTCCTTCATGACCTCACTTTTACCCTATTAAAATGGTATTAATATAACCCCAAATTCTAACCCCCTCCTTGAGTCACATTTTTCTGTGAATTCTTTTTTTTTTTTTTTTTTTTTTTTGATATGAACTTTTGCTCTGTCACCCAGGCTGGAGTATAATGGCACGATCTCGGCTCACTGCAACCTCCGCCTCCTGGGTTCAAGTGATTCTCCCGCCTCAGCCTCCCAAGTAGCTGAGATTACAGGCACCCGTCATCATGCCCGGCTAATTTTTGTATTTTTAGTAGAGACGAGGTTTCACCATATTAGCCAGGGTGGTTTTGAACTCCTGACCTCAGGTGATCCACCCGCCTTGGCCTCCCAAAGTGCTGGGATTACAGGCGTGAGCCAAAGCAGCCGGCCGAATTCTGACATACTTATTTATGACTAAAAATAGATCTTTTTTCTTGCTAATCTGTGTTTGTCTGTTTAATTCACAGGTCCCCAAACAACAAACCTAAGAGGTTAGAGGAAAACGTTTCCTCATCACCAAAAGCAAAATAAGAACATTCCATGACAAATAAAATAGGGAGAATTTGTCACCAGCCAACCAACATTCTTCACAAGGATGAAAAATAGTGTAAGATTGATACAAGTCAAGGAAAACAATTGGAGCAATGAAAATGACAAACGTGGGTAAATCTAAAAGAATACTGAATATTTGCAATCATTATGTAACTTCTAGAATTAAAAAATACTGCAATCTAAAATATATAACCACAGCATACAAGGCAAGAGAAACCAAATGAATTACTGTTATAAGTTTCTTGTATCGTACATAGATTGGCAAAAGAATCAGTTTATGTAAGATGTTAATTATAATATTCATACTACAATCTCTGGGTAACCACTAAAGGTATTTAAAATAATATATAACCATCAAGTTAACGGGGAAAAAATTAAGGAACAAATACTTAGCTCAAAAGAAGGAAAAAAAAAAAAAAGAAACACAAGATATGGAGCAAATATAAACACATAAATAATAAGATGATAAATTTTAACCTAAACATATCAGAAATACATAGAAAGTAAACATTTAGTAGTAAAATTATTGTCAAATCAATTTTTTTAAGTATATGATGCTTGTAAGTGACACGATTTCAATATAAGGTTGAACAAAGATTGAAAAGTATAGTTTCAGAAAACGAACAATTTTTAAAAGCTAAAAGAAAGGTAATAAACTTCTATTAGTATGAGAAGCAAACAGAAATAACAAGATAAGCCTGTTAAATTAATAAGAGGATAAATGAACTACAGATACAGAAATTTAGTATTTTGAGATTCTAAATTTGTATGCTCCTAAGAATATGGCCTACTATCAGATATAGAATATAAAAAGTTATAGAATATTTTTTAACCTGACCTGACTGACATATCGAGAACATTATACCCAGTCAGTGAATAATAAATATTATTTTCAGGTAAACATGGAATATATACAAAAAATAGGCAAAATGTGGGGTCATAAAGCAATTTATAGTGAATTTCAAATGATGAAATCATACTGAATATGTTCTTTGATACATTTCAATTAAACTAGAAATAACAGGATACAGATCACTCTGCAAGAAGCTCTAAGCTGACCACCGATTTTCCTAACCTCCTGTTATCCACAGCATTATGTAATCTTCTCCTTTACAGTGTAGGAAGGAGATGGGGCTTGCCTCTAAGCAAGAAAATATGGCAACAATGAAGGAATAACACTTCAATAATTACATTAAACAAGATGGTAATTTGCATCTTGCTAGGAGACTCTTTTGACACTCTCCCTTAATGGCTAAGCTAAAGAAATCTGCCATGTTATGAGCTGCCCTGTGTAGAGGCCTCCACCGCAAGGAGCTGAGCAGAGCCCCAGACAACAGCCCACAAGGAATTCAGATTCTCAGTCTAATGACTCAAAATGAACTGAATTCTGCCAACAGTCACATGATCATGGAAGCCGATCCTTTCCTAGTCAAACCTCGAATAAGACTGTAACTCTGGCCAACACCTTAACTGCAGCCTTGTAAATGAACCTGAAGGAGAGGCCCAGCTAAGCCATGCCTAGATTCCTGACCAAAAAAAAATTGAGATAATAAATGTATGTTTCTTTAAGGCTAAGTTGTGATAATATTATTAACACAGCAGTCACTAAGTAATATCATTCCATGTGTAAAAATTAAAGAATGCACCTCTGAAAAAAACTCACACATAAAAGAATATATCATAATGGAAATTAGGAAATGTTTGCAGCAAAACGTAGTAAAAACAATGTGCCAAAATCTGTGGATTTAGAGAAACCTTAAACCAATGCTTAGAGGGAAACTGATATACTGAATAAAAACACTCAAAAAGAAAAAAATTGTCAAAATAAATTATGCAAGTATTGAACTGAAGAAATCAGAAAAAGAACAGCCAGTGAACACTGAAAGTAAAATAAGGATAAGAACAGAAATTAAATGGAAAATAAAAATACACTTTAGAAGATAAAGTTAAAAGTTATTTGAAATACTGAAAAAATCCAAAAGAAATATGTAAACAATTAAAATTAATAATTGAATTTAGAAAGGGCATTGGGTTTAAGGCAAATACACAAAAATCAACTAGATTCTATTTATAGGTTACTAACAAAGTAAAAACGATTTTTAAATACTATTTTGAAAAGCATTCAAAACCATCAAAATATGTAGGAAAAGGAAACAAAAATGTGCTAGAATTCTCCATGTCAAACAGAAAGAATGGTAAAAGAAGTTAAAAATAACTTAAAGAAAAAAGTATACTATGTTCATGAAAGGGAAAGGCCTGTATTATAAAGATATCAATTCTCCACAAAGCTATTTATAGCTACAGTCCAATCAAAATCCTAGTAGGTCTTTCTGCATAATCTGATGAGTTCAAATTTAATTCTAAAAGCCACAGAAAATGTAAACAAACAAGAATATGTGAGACATTCTTGAAGAGGGGAACAGAGATGATAATCATGACAATGATATTAAAAGACTTAAAAGTAAGATGGTCTTTTCCAAAAACTGGTCTTAGATCAACTGATGCTCATATGGACAAATTAACCTTGACTTCTACCTCAAACCATACAAACAAACCAATTCCAAATGAATCCTAGAGAAGACCTAAAGATTTCAGGAAGTTTAAAAAGTTTCTAGAAGATTACATAAGAGATATTCTTCCTGGCTGGGTCAATGTAAAGACTTACTGCACCAAACAAAAATACACAAAACATAAGAAAAATAGTGACAAAATGAACTACATCAAAATTTAAAGACTTGTGTTTATGAAAGCCACCACTAAGAGAATTAAAAACCAAACTTCAGAGAGGGAGAATATATTTGGAATAATTACAACCAACGAGAAACTGATATCTTAAAAATATTAAAAAGCCTCTTACTAATAAAAGAAAACGATCACAATTTTTAAAATGGGAAAAGAACACAAGCACTTCGCAAAAGAAAATTTCCAAATGGTGAATAAGATATGAAAAGTTGTTCAGCAATACTAGTAATCAAGGAAATAAAAATAAAAACTACAAGATATACTATACCCCACCAGAATGGCTATATATGTTTAAAAGGCTGGCATTACCAAGTTATATCAAAGATGTGAAGTAACATGGACTCTTATAATCACAAAATATATCAATTAAAATGTTCATGGCAATTATTTACAATAACCAAACATTAGCAACTACCCAAATGTCCATTAAAAATAAAGCTAATTTTTAAAATGTTGGATTTTCATAAAGTAAAATCCTAAGTAGGAACAAAAAGAATTAGTATTATGCATAACAATATGAATTTCACTAACAATATTGAGCAAAAACACACAAAAAATATAAAATGCATGAATTGCCTTGTATAAAGATAAAAATTAAAAAAATAAAACTATGGTATTAGAAGTTAAGAGATTAAGAATGGCTACCTTCAGTGCTACCTCTACATAAAAGGACTCATATGGAACACTGATAATGCCTACAGAATTCTAAATCTTTTAATAAAATGTCTTGGATGTATAAACGAATGACCCATTCTGATTAATGCTTTTATAACACCATTTACTTAAAAACATATCAACAGAATGATTCACTTTATGTAATCTGGAACATGTTTGTTATGTATAGGTCTTCTAAACTTCCTTCTTTAATAGGAGTTAGGAAGACAGAGTGTGCAGGGATAGAATTATTATTATTATTATTATTATTATTATTATTATTATTATTATTATT
>NC_045436.1:39077914-39105055 GCF_002776525.5 Piliocolobus tephrosceles | reverse complement strand
TTATTATTATTATTATTATTATTATTATTATTATTATTATTATTATTTTTAGGGACAGGGTCTCGCTCTGTCACCCAGGCTGGAGCGCAGTGGTGCAATTACAGCTCACAGAAACCTCAACCTCCCAAGCTCAAGTGATCTGCCTACCTCAGTCAGCTAAGTACCTGGGACTACTTACATGTGCCATCGTATCCTGCAAGTTATTTTGGTGTTGTAGAGACAGTGTCTCACTATGTTGCCTACATCGGTCTCAAACTCCTGAGCTCAAGGGATCCTACTGCCTTAGCCTCCCAAAGTGCTGAAATTATGGGCATGAACATACATGGCCTGCAAGGATTATATTTTTAATTTATATAACAAAAGCGGCTAAAAAGTGCCACTAGAAAATGCCCACCTACAAAAGTTACACCCAGTAGTCATCAACAATGACACGAACTTACTCCCATTCCACAGGGCACTTACCTCACTTTGTAGCAATGTTTTTATTTAAAATATAAATAAGGCCAGGTACAGTGGCTCATGTCTATAATCCCAGCACTTAGAATTAAGACTGCTTGAGCCCAGGAGCTTGAGACCAGCCTGGGTAAAATAAAGAGACCTCTTCTCTACAAAAAAATAAAAAATTAAATTAAAAAAAATTAGCTGAGTATGGTGGTGCATACCTGTAGTCTCAGCTACTCAAGAGGCCAAGGCAGGAGAATCACCTGAGCCCCTGAGCCCAGGAGGTAGAGGCTGCAGTGAACTGTGATGGCATCACTGCACTCCAGCAGCCAGGGCAACAAAGTAAGTCTTTGTCTCCAAAAAAAAAACAAAAACAAAAACAAAAAACAAACAAACAAAAAAAAAAAAAACGAAACTTGGATCCACAGCAATGATCACACTTTTTTTTTTTTTGGAGATAGAGTCTCACTCTGTTGCCCAGGCTAGAGTGCAGTGACAGGATCTCAGCTCACTGCAACCTCCACTTCCTGGGTACAAATGATTCTCATGTCTCAGCCCCCCAAGTAGCTGGGATTACAGGTACATGAGCCACCACCCCCCGCTAATTTTTGTATTTTTAGTAGAGATAGGGTTTCACCATGTTGGCCAGGCTGGTCTTGAATTCCTGACCTAAAGTGATCCACCTGCCTTGGCCGTCCAGGGTCCTGGAATTATAGGCGTGACCCACCGCACCCGGCCAGCACTCTTAATAATGTGCTATATGAACATGTTCCCACAGTGCAGAAAAACATGTGGAAAATATTTCTTGAGAATCAATGAATTTCACTACAACACTATATATGAAAGTGAGAATCTTAAATAATCAAAATATACAATCATACAATAAAAGTAGATTGTTCCAAATTGACAAAATGATGTCCACAATATACGTTAAGAGGAAAAATAAACCTGAGGAATATTATGAACAATATAAGCTTGGGGAACATATAAAAGAAAATATACTTTCTTTTAATTGCCAATAATCTAGAACACAGGTCAGCAAATTAAGGCCTGTGTATCAAATCTAGCCTGCCAACAGTTTTTGGTTAGTACATTCTATAGGAGCACAACTAGGCCCATTTGTTTAAATGTTATCCATGGCTGTTTTCAAATCACCATACTACACTGAGTTTACCAGTTGTGAAAAAGACCATGTGTACTGCAAGGCCTAAAGAACTATCTGGCCTTTTATAGAAACAGCCGCACATGTCTGGGCTAGCGAGTGAGGCTTAAGTCCTCCTCCTTATATTTCTCTGTTCTTTGAAGCTTTACAACAATCAACAATCAAAAGAAAGGAAAACAGAAAATCCTTAAAGAAAATAAAAAAGGCTTCTGCCATTCTATCACTTTGTTTCGATCTCTATTAGGCTCACATACACTATCAGAATTTGACTCCAGCTCTGTCAGACTCTCTCTTCTATCCCCAAACTGTCTTCCAGCTACTTTAGAAGTTAGTGCAATACCTTATCTGTGATTTTGGGGTATTTGGACATCATCAGGGTATTTCTTTTCAAATGCTATTAAACAGTACTCATTTAGGCATTACAGACAAAAACAATCCCTAGTGTAATTTTAAAACCCACTAATGAATAACTTCCTCTGATTCTACAGACAGAGAAAGCAAGGGCTTTCAAGAGTACAGATGTGAAATACTGGTTTGGGTTCTTAGTTTCCCTCTAGAGACCTAAAACCACATTGTGAATTTAACATCAATATATTGCCTTGTACTTTCAAACATTAATGGAATTGATTAGTCAATGGCACACTATCCTACTAGTCCCCAAACAAGTAACCTCAAAGTTACTCTAGTCTCTTCCCTCTTCTCTACCACCATCCTCCAGGCCCCTAATCAATCAACAAATCTTGTCAATATTTCCTTTGTAATATTCTCAGCTTTAATTTATGCTGTTCCATAGCCAATGCCCTAAAAATAAATGTTTCATCATTTCATACACATTATAACAATAAATCTTTTGAGTGCTAATTCTGATCTTTTAACATTTTTGTGCCTCTGCCTTTTAAAAACACTGTCAAACATCTGCTCAACACCTATTACATTACAGACTAGGCTAAGCAGCAAAGATGACCTTTCATTATATTTTAGTTGGGGAAAAAGAGAATACAATGGAGTCCTTTCCAGCTTGAAATTCACATTAATATAAGTGCTATGGTGGACATACCCTAATGTGACCTCCAGTGAGTCATGGCTTTATATGATCCCAACCCCTTGAGTTCAACCTGGGCAAAATCTGGCACTTCCTTCTAGCAAACAGAATATGGTAAAGATAACGAGATAATCATTCCTTAATTAGGTTACTTTACATGCCAATGGTGATGGGATAATCACTCTGGTACTTATGTAATAAAGCTCTGCCCTAGCACACTGCAGAGATTCTCCTGCCACCCTTGAAGAAGAAGTAAGTGGCTATGTGTGACAAGGCCATGAGACAGGGAAGTATGGACAGCCTGTAGGATCTGAGAGCATCCTCGCAGTGACAGTAAACAAGAAAATGGGAAACTCAGTCCCAAAACAGCATGGAACTGAATTCTGCCAAGAAATTTGTGACCCTAAGCTCCAGAAAGAAATGTAGTTTGACCAACACCTTTATTGTAGACTTGTAAAACCCTAAGCAGAAGTTCCAGCTGAGTCTAGACTGCTGACCCATAGAAACTGTAGTATGGTAAACATAAAATTGTTTCAAGCTGCAAAATTTGTGGGAATTTGTTATAAAATAAGCAATACAAATAAAATTAGAACATAAAAATACATTTGCTATCATATCTCTACAGAAGCAAAGATCACAATAATCTACTAAAGATGAAAAAAAGCTCCAGTAGAAAATTAGAGCACAAAAATGAGCCTTAAATAAAGTGCAAAAGCAACAAAGAGAGAAAGATACTTCAGATAACAGTGTGAACAAAGTTATTAAGAGAAAAAAATCTTTTTTCTTCCTTGAGATGGAGTCTCACTCTGCCACCAGGCTAGAATGCAGTGGCGCAATCTCATCTCACTGCAACCTCTGGCTCCCCGGTTCAAGCGATTCTCCTGCCTCAACCTCATGAGTAACTGGGATTACAGGCATGTATCACCACGCTCAGGTAATTTTTGGATTTTTAGTAGAGGCGGGATTTCATTTTGTTGGCCAGGATGTTCTGGATCTCCTGACCTCATGATCCACCCGCCTTGGCCTACCAAAGTGCTGGGATTACAGGCGTGAGCCACCAGGACCGGCCAAGAAAAAATCTTGTGTGTTCTATTTTCAAGAGAACCAAAACATCCCTTTCTATTATTTAGTTTTCAAGATGTCCATTTACTGACATATACACTCAGATAGGTAGATGGATAATTTTCTGTCTTGATGTTTCATTCATTTTTCTGTTTATGTAGCATTTAAAAACCATGCAACACTTTAATAATGAAGCAACAAGTGAAAGCTCCCAACCCTCTTTCCTGTTCACTTTTCGGAATACATCACCACCATCAGTAGTTTATATTCCTGTCCTTACATTTGTCTAAACTTATAGAAACATACACAGCATTTATGTTCATATATATGAAACACATACAGTATTTATGTGCATATATATATACAAATGTACATGTTCGTGTGTTTTGTAAAAATATTTTTAAATATTTAAGAAGTCATACTATACTACTTGTATATTTTACTTAACCGTATACCATTATGTAATCAGAACAGCTTCAAGTGACTCATGTGGATGGAGTGTACTGTAATTTAACAAAATAGTCCCTTATCCAGAGATCATTCATTCTTTCATTCTCTGCCCCGTTAAGATATCTATTATCTATCCAGTTACTGAAGCTAGAAATATCAGTCATATCTTCCTTCTTCAGCATCCTACAGATCTAATAGACTAAGTACTGCCCATTCTACCTCTGCAATAACTTTAAAAGTTTTCTTTCTTTTTTTTTTTTTTTTTTTTGGTGAGAAAGAGTCTCGCTCCGTCACCCAGGCTGGAGGGCAGTGGCATGATCTCAGCTCACTGCAACCTCCGCCTCCCTGGTTCAAGCGATTCTCCTGCTTCAACCTCCCAGTAACTGGGACTACAGGAGCCCGCCACCACACCCAGCTAATTTTTTGTATTTTCGGTAGAGACGGGGTTTCACTGTCTAGATCTAGCCAGGACGGTCTAGATCTCCAGATCTCGTGATCCGCCCGCCTCAGCCTCCCAAAGTGCTGGAATTATAGGTGTGAGCCACTACGCCCGGCCAAAAGTTGTTTATCTTTGTAACATTTTCCAGTGCCCTTCACTGGAAACTCACTGGCACTCAGGATCATGTCTTTGATTATTATAATAGCCTCCAATCCAACTTCTTTCCATGAGTCTTACTATTCTTGCCCATGCTTCACTGGGATCATCTTTCTAAAATGAAGATCTGATCATCACTGTATCATTAACAAGATATCAGTCATCAGCCAGCTTCCCATGATCTACAAAAGAGACTACTTTGCATGGCTTATAAGTCAGTCTCATTGTTAAAATTTTATACTCTAAGAACTCCAGGCCAGGAACTACTTTCCCAAACATTACACCCTGTTACTGCACACTCCTTTGCCACTGTTCCTACTGTCCCAGGAATGACCTCACTTCATATTCCATCTAACCTACCTTCAAAGCTAAACCAAAGTAAAGGTTCACTACAAAACCTTTCCTGATCCCACACCTGCTTTCTCTCCATAGAAGTAATCCCCTACCAAAGTGCATAAGCCTCTTCTTTAGTACTTACTACTTTGAAACTTTCTGTATAACACATTTTCAATTATGTATTTACAAATCTGTTTTCCATTTGACAACGCACCAACAATTTATAATTTTTCTTTGCATAACCAAAGCATAGAACAGTGCCTGATCATTGCTGGGGATCCAGCAGTACCTATAAGGAAAAGAAACTCTTTGACTATCCACTTCTGCCAGTCACTTTTAAGCTGCTAACTGTAAGGAATACAAACATGCATAACACTGTCCACAAAGAGTTCACAATCTCATATGGAAAGTTATAGGACTATATACAAATAGCAAGATAACTGTGAAAAGGTTCTTAAGGTTCTTAAAACATTTTCTTCTCTTAACTTCTGCAATAATATATAGCACTTTCTTGGTTTTCCTCCTATCTAGCGGCTGTTTCTTCACTGTCCCCTTTGCTACATCCTCTGCTGCACTACCTATAAATCTTGTAATGTCCAAGAACTCAGCTGTGTGTTCTCTCCTCCCTCTAAATTATTTCATCCAGTTCTATGACTTTCAATCCCACCTACATAGTACCTGTGTTTATATCTCTAACACTATCCTTAGTCTCCTATATTTCAGACTCACAGAGCCAACTGTCCAACTAAAATCTTAACTTGGATACCCAATAGGGCATTTCAAATCCAACATTTCCAAAGCAGAGCTCTTGATTCTACCTACTCACTGCCAATAATACCTCTTCCCCATCACTACCTCAGTTTGTTCCACCACAATAAATAGCACCAAAGTCCACTCAAACTCAAGAGATAATCTTGGATTTTGTCATTTTCTCACCTCCAAATCCCATTCATAAAGCAAGTTCTACTGCCTTAACTACTAAATACATCACATATATGTTTACTTCTCTCCATCATCATTGCTACCACATCATTCTAAGTCACCACTCTCTCTTTCATAGAATACTTCAGTAATATCTTCACTGATTTCTCTGCTCTCAGTCTTGCCCTGTATACTGATTCTATCACAATTCATACTTCTAAGAATGTAAGTCATGATATTGGGAAAGCTGGATATCAACATACAAAAGAATGAAATTGAGCCAGGCGCAGTGGCCCACACCTGTAATCCCAACACTTTGGGAGGCCGAGGCAGGCAGATCACGAGGTCAGGAGTTCGAGACCAGCCTGGCCAAATGGTGAAACCCTGTCTCTACTAAAAATACAAAAATTAGCTGGGCATGGTGGTGGTCACCTGTAATCCCAGCTAGTCAGGAGGCTGAGGTAGGAGAAGCGCTTGAACCTGGGAGGTAAAGGTTGCAGTGAGCCAAGATGGCACCACTGCACTCCAGCCTGGGCAACAAAGCAAGACTCCATCTCACAAAAAAAAAAAAAAATGAAATTGGATACTTGTTGCTATGGTTTGAGTATCTGTATCCCCTCCAAAATTCTTGCAGAAACCTAATCTCCAATGCAATGGTATTAAGAGATGAGGCCTTTCTGAGGTCATTAGGTCATGAGGGCTCCTCCCTAGTGAATGGAATTAAGGCCTTTAAAGAACAGTCATCACACAATGCTTAAGCCTCTTCTGCCCTTTCGGCTTCTACCACGTGAAGACACAGTGCTCAAAGTGCCATCTTAGAAGCAGAGACCCAGCCCTCATCATACACTAAAACCTGCCAGTGTCTTAATCTTGGACTTCTAAGCCTCTAAAACTGTGAGAAATAAATTGCTATTATTTATAAATTACCCAGTCTCAGGTAATTTTATAGCAGCATACAGAGACTAAGGTACTTATATCACATACAAAATTATCTCAAAATGAATCAAAGACCTAAATGTAAGAGTTATAAAATTAAAACTCCTAAAAGAAAACATAAGGAAAAGCTTCATGACCCTGAATTTGGCAATAATTTCTAGGATGTAATACCAAAAGCACAGGTAATAACAGAATAAAAAATAGATAAACTGGACTACATCAAAATTTCTGGGCCAGGTAAACTGGCTCACACCTGTAATCCAAACACTTTGGGAGGCTAAAGCAGGAAGATCGCTTGAGCTCAGGAATTTAGACTCCATGTCTATTTTTAAAAAGATAAAGAAAAAAGGAAAAAACAACAACAATAACAACTTCTGTGCATCAAAGGACAAAACTAACAGAGTGAAAAGACAACTCCAGTGGCTCATGCCTATCATTCCTGCACTTTGGGAGGCCAAGGCAGAAGGGCTGCTTGAGCCCAGGAGCTCAAGACCAGCCTGGACAACATAGCAAGACCCCATCTCTACCCAAAAAAAAAAAAAATAGCTGGGCATGGTGGCACGTGCCTGTGGTCCCAACTACTTAAGAGGCTGAGGTGGGAGGATCACATTAGCCAGGAGTATGTAGCTGCCATAAGCCACTGCACTCCAGCCTGTATAACAGAGAGACCCTGCCTGTCTCAAAAACAAAACAAACAAATAAGCAAAAAAAAACAAAAAACAAAAAAAACCCTGTAAGTTATATCATGCCACTTCTCTATTAAAAACTCTGCTCTTACTGAACATGGTTTAATCCAAATTTCTTAGCAGAGCTTACAGGGCCTTATATGAGCTGAATATTGAATAGTTCTCTTGACACTCCCAAGCCTTACTCTCTTTCTTGCTGATTTTGTTCCAGTCACTCTGGCCTTCAATTTGTTTAATAATACACAAATACTATTCACTCCTTAAGGCCTCTGCTCTTGCTGTTTCCTCACCTTAAAATGTTGTGACATACATCTCAAAAGGGTTAGTTACTTCTCTTCATTCAAACTGTTTCCCCTTCATGAGATTTTTCTAAACACTCCATACTCCCTAAAAGCCAGTATGTTTATTCTCATAACATTACTCTGCTTTGTTTTCTTCTAAGCATTTATTACTATCTAAATTGTCTTATTTTGATTACTTGTTTATTATTTGTTCTCTCCTTTATGACAGCATAGACTTATTCACAGCTATATCCTCAGATTCCAGAATAGTACCTGGCACACGGATTATAATCAATAAATAGATACTGAATGAATGATGAAAAATCAGTGCCATAAACCACTCCCAATCTACTTTTTTGTCCTTTCCTTATATCCAAAACCTTAATTCCTTCATATCCATTTCATTCCTCTTTCCCTCTGAGGAATATTCTGCAATTCTATCCTACAAAGACCTTTACTTTATGTCAACCTTTATTTTTAAAATCGTTTTTGTAGAGACAGGGGTCTTGCTATGTTTTCCAGGCTGGTCTTGGAAATCCAGGCCTCAAGTGATCCTCCCACCTCAAATTCCCAAGTAGCTAGGACTACAGGTGCATACTATCTAATTTTTTGTAAAGAGATACAGGATCATGCTATGTTGCTGAGGCTGGTCTTAAACTCCTGGGCTCAAGCAATCCTCCCACCTTAATCTCCCAAAGTGCTGGGATTACAGGAGTGAACCACAATGCCCAGTTTATTTTATGTCAATTTTATCCCTAATGATTATTGTAGATACAGCATATACTTGTTTATAGAATATCTTATAAACATTCTGTTAGAATTATATGTGTATTACTCTATTCTCTCAGAAGATGGGCTTCCTTAATCTGAACTGATTAAGAAAGCAGGGAAGGAAAAAGGAAAAATCTTTTAAAAAAGTAAAAAAAAGTTTTTTGCTTTTTTTTTTTTTAAATAAACATAATATCTAACAGGTGCTATTCAGGTAGGATATACCCCATCATTATTTGATGAGTGGATAGTTTGTGGAAAGACTTCAAACCAAATGTTCTCAAGCATTTAAATTTATCTAAGCAATTAACAGCAAAACCATGGAGCTTTTAGACTTAAACCATGGAGCTTTTAGACTTAACTGTGTCATAAATTTAAGTTTGAAATATTTTCACTGCATAATACAAAATGATTACCATCTAACTTTACTTATTTAAAAGAATATTATAAAAAGTGACTAGGATATATGTAAAGTAGTTAATAATACTTTCAGAGAAGAAGGGAAGCATATATATCTTTTCCTTCACAATTTACAAAATGTTTTAAAATCAAAGCATCTGAGAAAGTCCTGACTACATACTTCTCATTGTTTTAAATATACACACAATATTATTTGTCCTTTCATTAAGGAAAATATTAAAATGACTTCAAAAATTAAACTAATAAGATATCTAAACGATTTTTTTTTTTTTTTTTGCTATTTTAAGGGGTCAATTTTTCTCATCTATATGCTTATTTTCCTAAATATGCAAATTATACAATATGTAGGAACAGTAATTTTATCTAATAGCTGTGTAAACTATTCTTTCAAACAAAGAATTAAAGGTAAATTAAAGTTTTAATTATTATAAGCAGCCTCAAAATGTTGCATTTACTGTAGATTAAATGTCTAAATGCAGAGCATAAAATGATTCACATATTTTAATATTAAGAAGAAAAAACTACGTATAATTTACACCTACAGTGCAAGAAGGAAGAAAAAAATGCTTGTGTCAGCCTTAGGAAACAAACAGCCCTATCAAGCGACCAACTAGAAAAGATTCATACTAGAGGCTCAATAAATAACAGTAATGATGACAACCATCTCCCATAACTACATTACAGCCCATTGGCCACATCTGATTATACTAGTCTAGACCTTGGGTAAGCACATACACATTTTCACCAAGAGTTTTCCAATATTACTGCTGTTTCCTGGGCTTTCTGTGACCCCCATTAGCAGCAACTGTCATTTTCGCTACTAGACATGACCATTGATGGGAAAGGAAAGTTACCACCTTTCTACACTCTAATAATTGAGAATGTGGAAATAATGTTCCTGAATTGGCAATCCTTCTAAATATAGTAATTTCTTTAGAATTAGCTACAGAGAAGGGAATAAATTGCTTCCAATGATTTTCTTCAGTAATATGAGAACTACTAAAGCCTCACTTTTCAAAATATCATCTCCATATATTAACATAGCCTTTATTCTTATAGTGAAGAATTATTGCCTAACTCTCCAGGTACCTGCCTCCTTGTGACATCTATCTCTCTCTGTCTCTCACCCAGCACATCCAATAATTAAGTATCACAAAAATCCCTAAATTGTTATCCCTCTGTACCTTTCTCAGTTAAAGCACTTGGTAACAACTTTGAATAAGGGATGTAAAGGCTCTAACATCACAGAATACACACACCTGAAACCTTAAAAAGAACAGATTTTGTTGGTGACTGAAAAAATTAATTTAAATTTTTTTTAAAAAATTTTAATGGGCTTCATACACATTTAAGGCCAATTTAGATCTTTCCTGATTGAAATTTAGCCCAGGTAGCAGTCACTTTTTCTGGAAGGCAATATCCTTGATCGGGAAGACCACAAGGTATCCATATGCTTTACTACAGTTTAAATGGAGATAGCAAATACTCCATAAAGTTATTTCATCCTGAGAATATAAAACCTTAGTAACTTAAATGTTACATCCTGACATCAACCTGTTTTTCCAAACTTATTTTACATGATAATCCCTAGTTGAGCATTTTAAAACAACTCATGGTATTACAGAGGCTAGAAAGGAAGCAAAAGGACCAGGCTGCAAGCCTTTATATGATTATTTTAGATAAAATAATTTCTTAGGACTATGAAAGAATCTATTCTCTAGAATGTGCAAATAAAAAGAGAGAGAAGATAGTTATATGTAGAAAAGCAAAAATACGGAGAAATGGCTCTCCTGACTCTCCACTTGGAATTCAGCAGATTCCTCAGCTGCACAGTATCTACCACCTTCTATCTTCTTATAACTGCCTTTGTCTCTTCATTGTCAGTGACATTTCCTTAGCGATTCACAGAAATTCATCTTTTCAGATTCCACTCTGACCACTCATTTAACACTGCAATGTCCTCTGTATCCGATTGTACCTATTCTCCCCCTCTCCTTGTTTTAACTTTCTCATATCACTTATCTGCTGAACATACTATCAACTTTTTAATTTCTTTATTGTCTAACTTTACCAATTAAAATAAACTCTATCAGGGCAGGCATGTCTATTCTGACCATTGCTAAATTCCCAGAGCTGAGAATATGGACCTGCACGTGGCCGGTATGGATTAATATTTGCTGAATAAAGTGAGTGACTCTATTTTCATTTTATTCTTATTTTGCTCTTCTCAAAGGTTATGAGAGTTCCTTTTTTCACCTATCCCTAATACATATCCATTTTTTCTATAATCATGTTTATTTAATAAACGATCCTACTTACATAGAAGCTGTTGTAGTTTTTTAAAATGCATAAGGCTATGAAACATCTACACAAACATAAGCATATTCTACAGGCACGTTATATCCAAGCCATCTTCGCTAAAAGTTATATACATTTGGTCTTGGTAAAACAAAATGTCAAACAGCAAATCCTATACAGCGAAACATTTAAAGCTCTGAAATCTAGTACAATTTAGCATTTTTAGGGGGTGAAAAAGCACCATTCAAATGTACCATTTTTTTACATAAATCAGAACAAAACAAGCTTAAAAAGTAGCCACAGATCAGCGTGGTGGCTCATGCCTGTAATCCCATTACTTTGGGAGTCCAAGGTGGGAGGATCACCTGAGCAGGAGTTCAAGACCAGTCTGGGCAACATGGCAAAACTCCAACTCCACAAAAAATACAAAAATTAGCTGTGGTGTGGTGGCAGGCACCTGTAGTCTCAGGTATTTGGGAGGCTGAGGTGAAAGGATCATCTGAGCCAGGGAGATCAAGGCTACAGTGAGCCTTGGATATTGCCACCACACTCCAGCCTGGGCAACAGAGTTGAGACTCCGTCTAAAAAAAAAAAGTAACCATTGAAAAATCATTTAATTATAAAATCCCATATAAAGTGCACAAAACAAGCCTCTATATTCAAAATCTATTAAAGGAAGTATATTAATGATAAGCTGAAATCAAGCTATAAAATTAAAAATTAAAAATAACCTATGTAAGTACTTTAAACCAAAACATATGAATAAAATAAATAAGAAACATATGCTTATCCTAATTAAGGAGAGAAAATTCTAATCTTCTTTGATAAGCCATTAAACTTTCACAAAATGATAAACATTAATTTAAATAATCTAATCTTTAAGAGCATATACTTCATTCTAAATCAATCAGAGAAACTTCTATACCAATACAATCCAGAATTGAAGTAAACAGAGATAAAGACATGACCCCAGGAGTTAAGAAGTTGCAGCCTGGGTGACAGAACAAGACACTGCCTCAAAAAAAAAAAAAAAAAAAAAAAAAAAAAGATAAAGTCTCTGCTCAACTAATCCACTGTTGATCTCTGACTCTACCCCAAAAACAGCATCATTTCCAAACAACTGTTTACAAGATGCAAGTAATCAGAACACAATGACTCACGCCTGTAATCCTACCAACTTGGGGGACCAAGGTAGGAAGATCACTTGAGCCTGAGTGACAAGGTACGAACTTATCTCTTAAAAGAAAAAAAAAAAATTATAATAAAAAAATTTAATTGGCGTTTTTCTATAAAGTATCTTCCTACATATATAATTTTAAAACTGAAACCAGAAAAAGCATATGGCTCTTTAAGTAACACTCAAGGATTTCCAAGTGATAATCTCTACCTCAATTCAAATTTTATCTTCCATTGATACAGATGAGAATATATTCTAGCCACACTGTTTACTTATATGCAATGAATACCTTTGTCTTTTTATCAAAGGATAACCCAGATCTAAAACACAAGCGCTAATGGCCAAACAGGGTCTAAATGAAATGTTTTCTGGCCTCTCTCCCTGTCTCCCTTTTCCCTCTTCACCTTTCCTTCTAGTCATTCTTCTTCTCATTCCACCAACATTACTGGTAATCATGCTATTTAGAGAAGTAAAGACAAAGGCTGGAGCTGCTAAATGAATGCTCAGAAAGAACACATGCAACCTAAGCAGATGAATTTTGAAGACAGACCAGTGTATTAGTACTCGAAGCACTATGTCTTTTATGTGAGCTATTCATATATTTGGATACAAGGCTGAGTTACTGCTGTAATAAGCAGACACTGACTGTCCCTAGAGGATGATTAAGCAACGTGCCCAAAAGTATGTGGGATAATCGCCCTTTCTGTGCTTTCCAAGGAAGGGGTAAAAAGAAGAGTCACAGCAGCACGTCTAAAAGTAAAGTTGTAGGAGGCTATGAAAGTTCTTAAAATGTGTTTTTATTAAATTAAACACAAAACTATAATTATTGGTTATTTTAATTATTTACATACTTAACAAATTACAAGATTCAAGATGAGAATTTAAATCTTAAAATTTTTACCAAATATTATACTTTTAAACTAGGTTTCATAGTCTACTACTTCCCTGACTTTTACTATCAAACATTTAAAAAATTAACCAATAAAACTATGCCTGCTTTTTAATTTAAAATATAAATGAAATAGAAACAATGAGAGAAACTAATAGAAAATTTTAAAAACTAGAAACAAGAATGAAAGGAGGCCAGGCACAGTGACTCATGCCTGTAATCCCAGCACTTTGGGAGGCTGGATGACTTGAGCCCAGGAGTTCAGGACCAGCCTGGGCATCAAGGCAAAACCCCACCTCTACAAGAAAAAAAAAAAAAAATTTAAAAAGTAGCCAAGTGTGGTGTCCTCAATAGCAGTCCCAGATAGTTAGAAGGCTGAGGTGAGAGGATCACTTGAGCCAGGGAGATCGAGGCTAAAGTGAGTCGAGACCGTGCCACTGTACTCTAGCCTGGGCAACAGAGCAAGACCCTATCGAAAAAAAAAAAAAAAAGACAGAAAACTCTGATAGAGGATTTACACTGATTTTTCGAAATTCTAGAGGTTAAGAACAAAAAGAGCACTACCTAAATACATAAAATATTCATCATTCTCTCTAAGAGATACAAGTCATAAGACAGGAGACCATCAACAAATTATTACAAATTTCACAGAATAATGTCTCAGAGCAGCTGCCTTGATCACAGCTACCTAGAACAACATCAGGAGCTTAAAATGCTCTAAAAAGTATTTGGAGGGATCACAAGCAAGCTGGCAAGAAGAAAGGAGGCAACCTAGCAGCCAGATCTATTTCTGCCAACAAAATTAACATCAATACTGAGACACTAAAACTTTTTGCAAGTAATATCACCGAAACCTCCAAGAAAATAAGAATAAAAGGGAAAATAAGAACTTGAAGCCCTTTATTTATCCAAATAAGAAAAAACATACAAGATTCACTGGCAAAGAATTGAGTTGAAAAATGTAAGCAACAGTGTTATGGAATTTAATTAAATATATGTTTCAATTCAATTTCAATTAAATACATTTGTAAGGTGAAAAAAATAACTAAGATAAAGACAAATCAAATATACAAATAAATCAATTTAGGTCCAATATACATAAACAATGTAACCTACACCAAATCTAAATTTAGTATAACACTGAACCCTCAGATTTCATTCAAGAGGGTCAAAGGGAGTAGTAATAACTGTACATTATTTTCTGTTAATATGGTGCTACAGCATCACAGACGCTAAAAGTTGGCTTTAATATTCTTTAAGTTCTTTAAAACTATTGGTTTAAAGAAAATTGTGCCTTTCAAGAATAAGAAAACTCTCTTAGATCTATCACTTGCATATTTAAAACATAAACAGAGGTGGTGATAATAACGATTCAAGATATCATAAAACACTCATAAACAAAATTATCATTCAGGAATAACAACGTTCTTGCTCATAATATGTGAAAATTTCATTTGTTAACTGAAATCTTTTATTATAAGTATATGTACTTTTTTCTATTTTAAGTCATCAAGGTTGTAACAATTATGTCAGTGATTATCAATTATTCTAGCTCTATAAATTTGTTTAAAATGGAGTGTTGTTTACATAAAAATACCAATAATTGAACTCAGAATTACCAAAACAATATATTTAAAAATATATTATTAAACAAATGTCAGTTAAAGAGACCATCAGCAAATCACTATAAATTTCACAGAGTAACATCTCATAGAGCAGCTGTCTTGATCATAGCTACCTAGAACAATATCAGCAGTTTCTACTAAACAACAATCACTTATGTCTGAACTTAGTAATTGATTTGCTAATGATACTCTTCAAGTCTGTTAGACCTTATGCTGTAGTCTGTCTACAAAGGTCTTCATGTTATTTACACTAATAAAACATTAATCAAGGGCAAAATTTATAGCAGCTACTCTATAAATGAGGTCAAGGCAGGTCAGACTTACATAAGAAGAAGAAAAAAGGTTAGTCTTTGCAGTAAAAAGGAAAATCCTTATTACTATTCTTCCTGCCCCTGAGATTAAGGCTAGTAGTCAAACACTCCAAACTATTTCACAAACACATCTATTCCTATGAAAACTCATTTAACCCCAAGGCACTAAATATTTATAAAATGAAAGCCAAATCCACTGATTTACAAAAATAACCCACTAAAATTTTCCCTTAAAATATATTATACACTGTAAATAAAGAGAGACGAAAATTTCCAATTTTACCTCCACTATTTTACTAATGAATCTTAGCTTCCACCACTGTTTATTTCAAACACTTAAAAGATAAAGGCTGAGTGTTCTCTATAGGCTAAGCAGTGAAGTAAAGAAAAGAATTTCTAACTATGGGAGGCTAAAAAATCTAAACAGAATAAGAAAAGCAAAGGCAAAATGTCAGAGAAAGGGTACTATGAAAATGGTAACAGATGATATAAAAGTAAATTTTTCAAACAACTGTTTCAACAAATCTTCAGAAATAGCAATAGCCAGAGTATTAGCATTTGTGCCAGTACCTTCAAGTCTCAGTTCCCACAGAATAACACAGGTCCAGCAGACACCTGCATATGCAGTAAAGTGTGTTACAAGAGAGGAACTCTGAGCTTACGGCACTTGAATCTTTTGTGATAGCCAGTAGGTCTGTTGGTCTTTGGCTCAGAGAGAGACATTATTATACTAGACAGTAAATGTTCTTGCTTTGTTCCAAATGGAGACACTATTTCTATATTCCAAAGATTTCTGATATATAAAGATCTTTGAATGACAATGCAAAACAAAGGCATTTGGTATCTCTACTTACAAGGCCAAAAATCTTAAGAGTGATGCCTGGCTTTAAACCCACATCCAAGCCATTAGGATATCCTGTCAGGTCTTATCTTCAAAATAGGTTCACAATCCTACCACTTCTTACCTCCTCTACTGCTAGCAACCTTGTCCCACTCACCATCATGTTTAACCAGAATTACTACAATAGCCCCCTAATCGATCTCTTTGTTTTTTGTTTTGTTTTGTTTTTTTGTTTGTTTGTTTGTTTTTGAGATAGGGTCTCATTCTACTGCCCGGGATGGAGTGAAGTGATGTGAACACAGCTCACTGCAGGCTTGACCTCCTGGGCTCAAGTGATCTTCCTGCCTCACCCTCCCATGTAGCTGGGATCACAGGTGCATGCCACCACACCCAACTAACCCTTTTTATTTTCTGTAGAGACAGGGTCTCACTATGTTGCCCAGGCTGGTCTCGAACTCTCAGGCTCAAGAGATCCTCCCACCTTGGCCTCTCAAAGTGCCGGAAATAGACATAAGCCACTGCTTCTGGCTGATCTCTCCACTTTTATCCTTAAATTCCTACATGCATCAGTCATAGTAATTCTTTGTTCCCCAAAGCAGGGTCTTGCTCTATCTCCCAGGCTACATTGTAGTAGCATGATCACAGCTCATTGCAGCCTCGTCCTCCTAGACCCAAGGGATCCTCCCACCTGACAGCTTTCCAAGTAGCTGGTACTACAGGCACCTGCCTCCATACCAGGCTAATTGTTTGCATTTTTTGTGGACAGAGTTTCACCATGTTGCCCAGGCTGGTTTTGAACTCCTGGGCTCTAGCAAGTCATCCACCTCAGCCTCCCAAAGTGCTGGGATTATAGGTGTGAGCCACTGCACCCATCCCAGAGTGAACTTTTTAATCTATAAGGGAGACTGTCTTCCTCTTCTTCTCAAAATCGTGCAATGGCTGTCATTTCCCACAGAATAAATTATAAAGCCTCTACACAAAATATTGCCCTATGTTGTATCTCTGACCTTACTTCCTATTTCATTCTACTTTAATCACTCTTTTCTTGCTATATTGGCCTCATTCCTCAAATACATTACAGAGGCTCTCACTTGTACACTGGCTGTTCCCTACGCTCTTCCATACATGGTCCTTTGACTCCCTGTGTGCTTCAAGTGCTTGCTCCAATGTTACTTTCTCAATGAGTCCTAATCCTGCCACTCTATTTTAACTACAAATCATACCAACCTTTTCTACTTCTTCAAAAATTTCATTCCCCTCATCTGCTCCATATTTTCTTTTCTCATAGTACTGACCATCATTCACATATTATATAACCTATTTATTTTTCTGTTGTTCATAATCTGTCAATGCCCAGTTGAATATACAATCTTTATCTATTCTGTTTATTGCACTGTATCCTCAGCAGCAATAATAATTCCTGGGACATAGTATATAATAAATGGATGAGGAATTGAAGCTCAAAAACCAAAAGCACTTGCCAAGTATCAAAGCTGAAACCTGAACCCAGGCCTATCTTCAAAGCCAATGCTCTTAATCATAAGTCTATGTTGCCTCATCTATTAAATGTAACAGTAACATACCTAAGTAAGGGTAGTTACATTTAGTAAAGTCTACAATGATCAAAATCACCTCATATAAATTTTTCTTTAAAAAATCCCAGGAATTACACTTCAATAAACACTAAAAATTATAAAAAATCTGCTCATAGGTGTTTTGCATTAAGCAGAATACTTGTATATTTAATCAACTGCTCCAGTTACCTCTTTTTCTGTATATAAACTTCAATATCATCCAATACCTTAGTGCTGAAATCAGCCAAAAGCTATTTTTCAATAACTATACACTTTGAAATGTTTACTAAAAGGAAGAGTAAAGAATTAGTAATTATTTTATTCATTGCCCTATGAATTAGTAATCACTGCTATAAATCATATCAGTTTTTATTGATCACCTACTATTTGCTACACTCTACATGAAAATGTAGCTCTATCTTTCATATAGATCATTGTAGTAACCTTCCTACTGTTGTTCATTTCAATCAGATCTTCCCTCCTTCAACCTATGCTAAATAATTCTGCCAATTAATCTTTCCAAGCCCCAAATATCACAATGACTTCTGTTTGAAATCTTCCAAGGTTTCCCACTCTCTTGAGGAATCTAGATGCCCAATTCCAACACCACCTCTCCAACACACACAAACACACACAAACAAGAATATCCTATATACCTTCCCACATTACAATGCCTTCAGATATTCTGTTACCTATGTTTGAAACATTTTTCACACAAACGTCCTCCAATTTTTCCATAACCTCCAATTTTCTAATGTTTACATGACAAATCGTACTGATCCTTGAAATGCCTCTCAAGAATCATGTTTCCTGGTTAAGTTTTAAGCGCCCTGTACTTACATATTTCCATCACAGAATTCAGCATTAAGTATTATAATTGCAGGTTACTAGTCTGTGAGCACCTGTAATTATTTCTGATGGAAAGGATTTTAGTAGTATTTAAAATCAAATAAAGTTACGAATACTCTTTTCTCCCTTTTCCATAACATTTATGAGAGATAGAGAGCAAGCTTTGATTCCTACACGCAAGTTCAAATAGTTACCAAAGGACTGATGGGGTCAATCTTCCAACAACATTACCCAAAACACTAATCGAACACTGCTGAAACAGTAAGTTTGTTCAGAATACTATCTCAAAGGGGAGTCAGTAGCATCTTTTAATCTATTCTCTGGGTCTTCAGTTCCATTAATGCAAAATCAGCTACTACAAATCAGACAAAAAGTGATCCACTAATCATTTCCTCAATTTCTTTTTACCTTTTAATTCTTTCACTCTTTTACATTTGTTTTCTCCCTTTTATCTCTCTTTTCATCTCTGCACTTTCTTCCCTTCTTTTACCCACCACTGAATTTTCATTCCTTGAATTCTTCTGTTTCTGCTCTTTAAGTGGAAAACATACCTACTTATTTCCTCTATCACCTTTCTCATCACATCACATTTCGAAACTTGTTCCCCCTCCCCTTATGGTCAGCCTGTGATATAAGAAAGATAATATAGACATCTAATTCTAATTATTGGCTCTATACACATAAAAGAACTTGATAGGAAGTCCAAATAAGTATGGCTTTTCCTTATACCTGCAAATAGAATTATCAGTTTACTTTTCCCAAACTCAGCCACACTTATTGAAAAATAAAAATCAGAACTGTATCAGTAAGCATGTCTCTAAAGAAAATTATTAAATGGTTAAATATTAACAAATACATAATGATTGATATATCAGAGCTCCATTACATTACTGACTGAACAAATAGTAAATAGAACCCAAAAATATCAATGCCTATGGGAAAAACACAAGATTTTAAAGAAAAATACAAAATGAATTAAAATAAAATGGATTACCTTCCTTCATTGACAAGTTCGATAAAAGCAAGGCCTGCGTTCTTCTGAATAGAATTTTGCCACTCCTATTAAAAAAAAAAAAAAAAAAGCAAAAATAGCTGAAGAAATGTCACTCAGTAGGTTCTTTTAAAACAATAATAATAAAAAATATCACCCATATCAATTTCATACCTAACTCTTAAAAGTTATTTTAAACCATATGAATAGGTGATACTGACACTAAACAAGCTAGCAACAATTTGATTCTATGTAAATTAAACAAGCCTATCTATATTTATCTTGCCCTTTTCATTCTATAACACAATATACTAATTTATCTGAAATAGTTGGGAGTTGGGAAAGAAGGTAACAAAGAAAACCAAGGACAAATAGATATTTTTGTTTTGGCTTTGTTTTTTGATTTTTTTAAAAGATGTATTATCCAAACTGAAGAGAAGAAACAATTAAATAGTTCAATAACCCTAATAAAAACAGCATAGTTCACCATAAAAATTGATGACTAATAATTGAAAATGAGATTAGAAAAATCAGTGAATTGAGCTAAACTAGTTTTGAGTTAGAAAACTATAATTCATTACCCTATGAATTAGTAATATCTGGTATAAATCTACTAACAATATTCTTGATCCATTTGAAATGTATCCATTAAATTTTATCCACTAAAAAGCAATCCATTAAAAAGCCTAGGAATGAAATCAATCAACAGAGTGTGTACAAATGAATATTTTAATCCTTATAACAAAATACATATATAATAAGCATTAATACAATAAAAAAAGGCCTACATGAATTGAAATATACCTAGATTTGAAAAATGCTAGCAAATGCACTTGTGTGTGCATGTGTGTGCATGTGTGTATGTGTGCCTACATAAACACACACACAGAGATTTGTTTTTAAAGAACTGGAAATACATACATAAGCTTCCTATTTCTTAATATTTAAGGAACTCTTTGTATTCTAACTATGTAATATCTCTCAACTGATCTTTCTTTGTTCTTTCATAAAACCCAAATCAAAAGGCCATGTCTGGCTACTTATCACTGCTCACCAGAAACCATATTCATATTTTCTGAGTGTAATAACTCTAAGACTTTCAAATTCCAGGCAATTTCACCCGAATGGCTATTCTGTTCCACTCCACATTCTTTTCTTTTTCAGTCTCATCCTTTCTCTTTTCTATGTCCACTTTTGTACTACCTTCTTTTGTGTTTTGAAAAACTCAAGGTGGTTCTTGAGACTAAAACAATCACATGACATGATTTTGTCAAAGAATATTTTATGAATAGTGTTAGCATAACTGTGCTAACAGAACATATACAGTAGAATAAAAAGTAAATAGAAAATCAGTAAGACATTGGAGGATAGTCACTGTCTAGAACCAGCAGAGAAGAAAAGGTAACGTATTCTTGAGGAATTAACAAGAAACAAAGTCATAAAATCCATGTTCTTATTCTGATACTAGCAAAATATATCCTTAGGCAGATCATGCTACATCTGCACGTCTTAGATATTCTCTTTTAAAAGTTTATACTAGGTATAATTTTTATTATTCTAAAATGTACTAACATTTAGAAATTCATGACTTGTAATTGTACAATACATACTCTCTGAAAATTCATACTGAATTCATATTTTACCGAAACTGTGAAACAGATATTAATTTTTTCCAATGAGGAAAAACAAACCAATATAAAACAGAAATATGAATCTAATTTAAAACCATTTTCTTTCCATCAAAATAAAATGAAGACAAGTTGTCCAAAGGGAAGCAATCAAATTCCACAAGACCATTTTCTTGAGAGAAGGGCAAGTGCCACAACTTCCTCTCTTTTCAAAAGGTAGGAGAATGATTGAAAAAAGCAGAAACCTCCAATTTTTTTTTCTTTTGGTACAGAGGGTCCCACACCTAACTTCCCAAGCACAGCACAGAGAGATAATAAGACTCAAAGACTTGCTCTAAATCTAGTAACACACAAGAACAGTAGAACAGAAACAAATTTAAAGACAGATGGACCTCAACTAGGAAGATTCAAAAAATTATCACAGAAGGATGCAGAAGCAGCTTAGGATTTAAGAAGATGAAGAGAACGTAACTGTGACCTTTGTGGATAGGCAGCAAGTGATCAGCAAGAAGTATGATGCCTTAAGAGATGCCACAGCTAAACAACACAAGCATGTGTTCACTCCTCAGCTCTTATACCTAACATAACATTCTTGGAAACCCAACTAGAAATTTAACATAATACAAGAATAGGAAGGAAGGTGAGACCTCAAGTTGAGTGAGTTTTCATTTACATCATTTAACTTACAGGAAATTTCAAAATAGAAACTTAAAGAAGAAAATGAAAAAAAAACTACTTTTCTTGCTAGAAAAAAATAAGCCAGTAATTACAAAGGAACTAAAATTCTATACATAAATCTTTAGTCATTTTACTTTTATAAGTATCCACTGTCAGGAAAAAAGTCAAGAATGTCCCCTCTCACCACTATCTTTTAACATCATTCTGGAAGTCTTGGCTAATGCAGTAAGACAAAAAAAGGATAAAAATTGAGAAAGAAGAAATAAAACTGTCTTTGCTGATGACATGATCATCTATATAGAAAATCTTAAATAATCTACAAAAAAATCCTGGAAAAAGCAATAAATAGCAAGGTTGCAGGATACAAGGTTAATATACAAAGTCAACCACTTTCCTATGTATCAATAATAACAAGTCACAGACTGGGATAAAATCATTTGTAATAGACATCCGATAAAGAATTGTTGTGCAAAATATACAAAGAACTCTTAAAAGTCAACAAAAACAAACAATAACATTAAACAATGGGTGAAAGACTTTGACACTTTGACACCAAGGAAGATATACAAATGACAAATAAGCATATGAAAGATTCTCCACTTGTCATCGGGGAAAGGACTAGATACCATTAGACACCTGTTAGAATGGCCAAAATCCAGTACACTGACATCACCTAATGCAAGGATGTGGTACAAGAATAAATTAAATCTCAGTCTTTGCTGGTAGGAATCCAAAATAATACAGTCTCATTGAAAGACAGTTTGGTGGTTCCTAACAAAACTAAACCTACTCTTACCATAAGATCCAGCAATTTCACTTTTTAGTGTTTAACCAAGGGAGTTGAAAACTTATGACCACTTAGAAATTTGTACATGGAGATTTATAGCAGCTTTATTCACAAATGCCGAAACTTAGAAGCAAACAAAATGTCATTCAGAAGGTGAATGGATAAATAAATTGTGGTACAACCAGACAATAGAATATTATTCAGTGCTTAAAAAAAAAAAAAAAAAAAAAAAGAGCTTTCAAGCCATGAAAGGATATTACTAAGAGAAATAAACTAATATGAAAAAGTTACATACTGTATGATTCCTACTATATGACATTTTGGAAAAGGCAAAACTATGGAGAAATGTAAAAAGATCCGTGTTTACAGGGGTTAGTGGGAATGGAGGGGAGCACAAAGGATTTTTAGGGCAGTAAAACTACTCTGTATGAAACTATGATGATGAAGACACACCATTATGCATTTGTCTAAACTCACAGAATGCAGAACACCACAGTGAACCCTAATGTAAACTATGGACTTTGAATGATAATATGTCAATGTAGGTTCATTGATTATAACACACACACCAGTCTGGTGAAGAATGTTGAAAAGAGAGAAGGCTATGTGTGTGTAGGGGAAAGAGGAACGTGGGAAATCTCTAACTTTTGCTCAATTTTGCTGTGAACCTAAAACTGCTCTAAAAAGTAAAGTCTTTTAAAAATTAGTAATAAAAAAGTATTTACTAGTACTATTTTTCTCAAATCCATTTGGTCTGATCCAAAATTGCAATGGGAAAGGATTTTTGTTACATAATTCAGACAAAACTCAAAACTACACACGGATGAAATAGGTAACAGCAGAAAGACTCATACATTAAGTAGGCAGGTAAAGGGTAAACATCATTTAGATTTTCTTTTCATCATATACAGAAACTTTCACTTACATTGTCAAATCAGAAATTGTGCCATTTAGATTTCACAAAGATTTTACGTAGTATTATTGAGGTTAGACTGAAAACGAGTTGAAGTTAGTATAACTATCAAAACTTAACCACACTAAAAATTTAGAACGTAAACTTATCTTGGTATGTCACATGAAATATTTCTTTTCAATTAAAAACAAATTAGATATGAAGGTACATATATAATTGAAGAAGTTCAGTGTTTTATGGAGGCTCGCAAACTCAAATTTATTACTAGTAATACATTATGCTTCCGGTTTTCTTGAGGATCATCTATAAGCCCCTATTTGTTAACCTTCAGCAATTATTACATAATAACCTGAAATAAAATGTTCTCATTAATTTTTAAAAATTGGCTAAAATTAGGAATAAAATGAAAATACAAATCTTACACTTTTGGTTATTGTTAAAAATTATCACAAATCTCAGGAATATCTTTATGTTTTCATTTCTCTATAATACAGTCCTAATTACTAATTATTACCATTTAATAAAATACCAAATGCCAGATATATAAATGCATACTAAAAAGAATAACCTATATAAAAAGAATCTGAAGCCCATGAGAATATTTTTTCAATTTGTTTATAATCCAGGTGTTAGTCAAAGCCAACCAGTTTTCTCCATAATAAAACATTCTCTACAGTAATTCACAGAAGTTGCCAAAACTAAAAAGAATATTCATGAACTATGCTATCCTAAACCATTTTTCTCCACTTCAGAAACAATAATCAAGGAAGGTGTTAGTCTAAACAATTTCATAAACCACAGTTCAATATAACCCTTAGTGAGTTTTAATAGTTAAAAGAAAAGCTTAATGGTCATCATCTTTCATGATCATTTCAATATTTCATCACAGTACTTACAATTATATAGTGATGCAAAATGCATAGTACATTCAAAGGTCTTGGTTATCCTTTTCCCAGAGGTACTGATGAAAAACACGTTAAAAGCCTCAAATCCAACCACTAATGCAACTAAGTAATTTCAAAACACATTTCAGCACTTTGGAGAGGAAGAACTCAAAACAAAACAATAGAGTCAATAATTTCATACCTGTTCCTAAGCTGTATTTAATTGACTATCACTTCCTAAGGCCGTAATTGTTGACTAGTCAATTTTTACTAAAATATACTCTTAGCTTACTGATGCTTTTTAGTCACACAACAAAAACAATGAAGATAGTACAGATTAGTGAAATCTACTACATAGATCTCCACCAAATGTCAAAACTGTATTCTTGGTGGTAAAAGTTAGTTAGGGGGACAAAAGACTTCATTAACCTAACATTATCTATTCTTCCCTATCCTCAACAAATAAATATAGAGTAAAAGATAGCGATTAATGTCCTATGCATTCATTTAAATTATTGTAATAAAATTCTCATTTCTTTAGACATGATCCTGAGTTTTCTATAAATTCAATAATCTCCTAGAACATATTTTAGTGACGAACACACTAAATAAATTTATCTCGATTTTAAAAGTAATTCCCAAATATTAGTATGTTCTAAAGCAGAAAAAATCAGGTCACAGATTTAAAAGATTACATATAATCTACTCTGCTATCATTTTATTTTGTCAAGCAATTAATTCTGAATAATGTTAAATGCAGTAGCAATTGATTCTGGCAGGCAGATCTTTAACATAACTTTTAGTACCAAAAAAAATTTTTTGGCCAGGCATGGTAGCTCACGCCTGTAATCCCAGCACTTTGGGAAGCCAAGGTGGGCAGACCACGAGGTGAGGAGTTCAAGACAAACCTGGCACACATGGTGAAACCCCATCTCTACTTTTAATTTAAACACAAAAATTAGCTGAGCGTGGTGGTGCACACCTGTAATCACGGCTACTCAGGAGGCTGAGGCATAAGAATCACTTGAACCTGGGAGGCAGAGGTTGCAGTGAGCCAAGATCACACCACTGCACTACAGCCTGGGCAACAGAAAGAGACTCTGTCTCAAAACAAAAATTTTTTTCTTTTAAGAGAGGTAGATAATGAGTGACTTCAGGTTAAACATAGTAAATCTGAAAATAAAGAGGAAGCAACAGTATATGAGATACATCAAGAAATTTATTTTACAACCTGGAAACACATGAGTTAGTAGTAATAAACGCGTTTAGAGGACCAAAGAAAACAAACCTCTACACAACAAAGTAGAAGAATCAACGTGAGAAAGGAAATCAACACTTGTCACAAAACTCCAGAAAAGCTAGGAATTGAAGGCACTGAGTACATAACGAAGGTGGCTGAGGCTAAGAGCTGTAAGTTGGTATAAAAAAAAAAAAGTTAGAATCCCAAATCTTCTTCCTATGCCGTGTAGCCATCCTAGCATGGTAAACATTGGAAGTTAATTTTCCAGAAAAGTTATAATTAAGGAAATTATTTTAAAAAGCTATAATGAAAAAGACAAGATAAATTGAAAGTATACATACTGGACTATGACACTCTGAGTGACATCTGAAAACTTTTCTGAGAAAACTGAGAAGCTAGAATAAAAAGTAAGGCTCTACGAATGACAAAGGGAATTCATGCATCACTGGTGGACAACTCATACCCAGATATACAGATTTCCTCTGTGTTATGTTTAGGAATGAGCAAACTGCCAAAGTTAACTAGACATTTGAGGAAACCCTCTTCTGTGATGACAGACACCAAAGCAAACAAGCAGGGGAGAAAACAAAAACTCATAGAAAACAGACAATATTGTTAAGAGGATGAAGAAAAGAAAATTAAAGTACAATTAGTTATCATAGGAAAATTTTTTTTAATTTCATCTAAAATAACAAGATAGAGACTTTGTTTTATCAGGCGCTATCTCTTTTTTTTTCTTTTCTTTTTTCTGAGACAGAGTCTCACTCTGTCACCCAGGCTGCAGTGCAGAGGCGCGATCTCGGCTCACTGCAACCTCTGCCTCCGGGTTCAAGCGATTCTCCTGCCTCAGCTTCCTGAGTAGCTGGGACTACAGGTGCTCATCACCATGCCCAGCTAATTTTTTTATTATAATTATTTTTAGTAGAGATAGGTTTTCACCATGCTGGCCAGGCTGGTCTCGAACTCCTGACCTCAGGTGATTCACCCGCCTCGGCCTCCCAAACTGCTGGGATTACAGGAGTGAGCCACCACGCCCGGTATATCAAGTGCTATTTCTATGCCCTGTTATCAATCAGGATTCTTCAGAGAAACAGAATGAATAGGGGGAGAGAGAGACAGAGAGAAAGAGAGAGAGAGAGAGAAAAGAGAGAAAAGAGAGGAGAGAAGAGGGGAGGGGAGGGGAGGGGAGGAGAGGAGAGGAGAGATTTATTATAAGGAATTGACTCACACAATTACATTGGCTAACAAGTGCCAGTATCTACAGGATGAGTCAGCAAGACCAACGGCACAGTCTGAAGGCCAGCAGCCTCTAGATCCAGGAAGAGACAAATTTGCATCCAAAAGTGAGAAAAAGCC
>NC_045436.1:39040761-39077904 GCF_002776525.5 Piliocolobus tephrosceles | reverse complement strand
TTCCTCAACTTAATCACACAGTATGGTGATACTAAGATAAGCACTGAGGAACTTCTTATATTACACACATATTCTTCCTTACTTTTATTGTGGTAAAATTCAATTTCCCCATAGTAGTCAGGATCAATCACTACTCTTAGCATGATAACTCCATTTTTGCCTGAGGATTCAGAGGCATGAGGAGCCCAAAGTGGCTGGGAAGCAATCTTAACTTCCAGTTCAATGGAATCATTGTTGTGCCTCCTGGTGGAAGCACTTCTCCCTTTGGAATGAAGACCTCTAGGCCAGCAGAGTGTAAGATCACGGGAACAGGAAGCAAAAATTTTGCTATTGGGTCACTAGAGGTAATAACAAGTGGTATCACTCCCATTTCCACCTGTTGATTCCTGAACCAATGAATCCTACCTATGGGGAGAAACAGCACCATATACTGGATGCTGATTCAGTACACATATATCCTGGTAAAACCTTGTCCCAACCATAGAAAGTATTGCCACCTACATTCAGTTCTATCAAGCCAGCTGCTTGAGGATGGTGGGGAACATAGCAAGGCCAGTGAATTCCACCAGCATTCATTTGCTGTGAAATAGATTTCTTAATCAGAAGCAATGCTAAGCAATACAATGAAGGCTGACAAAGCATTCTGTGAATCCACAGATGGTAGTTTGGGCAGAAGTACGGCAGGCAGGGAAGACAAATCTGTATTCAGAGTGAGTGTCTATTCTAATAAGAACAAAATGCTGCCCCTTCTATGATGGAAGGGGTCAAATGTAATCAACTTGCTACCAGGTAACAGGTTGATCATCCTAGAGAACGGTGCCTTATCAGGGACTTACTGTTGGTCTCCACTGCCAGCAGATTTGACACTCAGCAGTGGCCACAGCCAGGTTGGCTTGCTGAGTGGAAGTTCAGGTTACTGAGCCCTTAGATAACATTCATCCCTGCCACCATGACCACCTTGTTCATGAGCTCACTGGGCACTGATGGGTGGCTGGGGAAAGTGGCTGACTGGTATCCACAGAACAGGTCTTCCCAGCCACTTTATTATTAAAATTAGCCTCTGTTGAAGTCCCCCTTCAGTGAGCATTCACACAGGACACAAATACACAGTATTCACATTTTTCTCCCATTCACAGACATCTATACATATACCTCTTCCCCCAAATTTTTTTGTCAACATTTTCTACTCATGTCCCTTCCAAGTCTCTGACCATCCAGACAAACCAATGGCTATAGCCCATGAATTAATAAATAATCACATTTATCCTTCCGAAAAAAGTAAACAATCAGGTATACTCCTCAAAGTTCTGTCCACTGAGAAGGTTCTCCTTCACTATAGTCCATCAGGGATGTCCCAGAAAGGGGCTGTAGTGCTGCAGCTGTTCACTTTCAGGTGGTGCCTACATATTGTCAGAACAATCTATACACCAGGCCCAAGTCTTCTCCTCTGGCAACTGATCACAGCACTCACCAGGCTGGCCAAGAGAAGGCAGTGTAGCAGAACTGAGGACCACTGGATATTTAGGCCACTTCATGCAACTTACTTGTGTTTTCAAGCATTGCTTGGGCCTGATCACATGTGTGTCACTTCGATTTGACAACAGAGTGCTTCTGTGCATGCACAACTTGATGGCTTAGTGGGACAGATAACATTCAGTTCATAATAAGCAGCTCAGTCACTTGCTAACTTGGTGGCCCAGGGTTAACTGTTCAGTCTCTACGAAAACTTAGTGACAGACCAAGAGTTGTTTCTTAAAAGGAGAATATTTGTCTGGGAAGGATGGCAGGGCCTTGCTCCAAAATCCTATGGGTTTGCATTGCAATTTACCTAAAGGGGCCTGCTAAAGACTTCAAACAGCATCCCCATCTGCCACTGAAACTTCAAGCACCATTAGATCTCCTGGAGTCTATGGCTTGCACAGCAGCCTAAACCTATTACAGAGCCTTCTCTTGTTCTGAGTTCTACTCAGAACACAATACTGGAACCCACAATACTGGAACCCTAGAAATTTCACTGAGGTGAATTTAGCTTCCAACTTCTGACATGCAAATACCTTACCAAAAAGTCTGGTAGTTACTACTTCTTGCTAAGTGGAACCAGCATAATGTCATCAATGTAATGGACCACTGTGATTTCTCTGTGGAAGTGAAAAGTGATAAAGATCCATGCAAACTAAATTATGACATACAGCTAGAAAGCCAGATACTCCTAACATCGGGCAGTTAAGGGACACTGCTAGTCTTGCTAGATGAAAGAAAACTGCTTCTGGTGGTCCTTATTGACAACTATGGAGGAAAAAAAAGGCATCTGTCAAGTCTATTAGGTGCCAGGGAATGTGTTAATTTGCTGAAGCACTGAAACCACATCTGGTACAGCAGCAGTACTTGGAGTTACCACCTGGTTATGCTTATAATAATCCACTGTCATTCTCAAAGATTCATGTGTCTTCTGCATAGGCCAAACAGGCAAGTGAGATGAATATATGCTGGAAATTACCACACCTTCGTCAAATCCTTGATGGAGGAAAATCCTTCCAGAAATACAGTATTGCTTTTGGCTTACAATTTTCTTAGGTAGAGGCAGTTTCAGTGGCTTCCACCTGGGGCCTTCCCCATCATAATAACCCTCACTCCATAGGTCAGGAAACCAATGTGGAGACACTGCCAGTTTCTGAGTATGTCTATTCCAACTATGCATTCCAGAATTTGGGAAATAATGGCAAGATGAATTTGAAGGCTCACTAGGCCTATTGTGAGATAGAGCTGACCTAAAACTCTATTGATCATCTGGCCCCCATAAGCTCCCTGACATTTTAGGTCTCTTGGAATCATTGTCAGTTCAGAGCCAATGTCCAGTAATCTGATTATTTCATTTTCCCCAAGTGAACAGTAATCCTGGTAAAAGGTCATAGGACCCTTTGGGGAAGAGTGAAGAAAAGATTAACAGTATAAATTTTGGTGGCATACCAGTGTATAGGCACCTGTGACATAACACAGACATCCTTTCTATCTTAGAAAAAGATTCCATTTTATATTTCATGGAGCATTTTGCCAACAAGGATGTTTTGTTTAATTAAAAAAAAAATCAAAACCTAAAAATTGCATCCAACCAGATGAGGACACAAACACATTCTTCCACTATCAGTTCTGACCAGAGTACTCTGTGACTATGAAAGATTAGGCCCTCAGCATCTTGCGGTCTCTTGTGATAAGAATTTGGCCTCTGTCGACAAAGGATCTACCACCTCAAAGACTTTTCTTTGCAAGACTGACTGACCACCCAACCAAGACCAGGACTCCTTTTGTCTTCTTCGCTCCCCAGGGACTGGTTTATTAACCCTTTCTCCTATCTCTTTTCCCTCTTGATGTTAAATGTTACTTTGTTGTAGAATGGTTAACTTATAATATTTATATACTGATTAAATATACCATTATGTATGGTATGCAATACTGACTGACTTGTAGAGTGGCTTGAGCCTGTGTGCCCACAGCTCTGACTACTGAGCGAATGGGAAGTATAAGGAGAATTGCCTCATTGAGAAATCCATGTAGCTTGTGGCTTCTGTGATTAAAATGCATCAATAAAAGTCTGACATTGTGAAAAGACACATGTATGTGTGGACCTGGTTACTTCTAACCTTGCACTGGTCATGAGAAAATGAGTCTTTCTTCAAGGGGACCCAGCTTCCCCTCCCTTCACAAAGTTCTGGTCCTGTAAATTGGCTCCAGTTGGGACACTGATTGAGGGGCCATGACTCACTGCTTTTATGATGAAAGTTAGGTATTCGTTCACTTGATCTAGAATTTCTCTGCGTATACAGGTAAAATAAAAAATTAAACGGCATACTATCTACTTCTCCCCTACATATACCATGATCAATTCACCAGTGTCATAGATCTGCTCCAGTCTAATCAGCATCATAGTTCTGCTTGCAGCTTTGACTCTGCTGTCCATTATGGTAACCACATTCAACTTGCCTTTGGTGACTGAATGCCACCACTTGGCTCCCGCCACCTCAGGATCCAATTACTCCCACTGCATTCAGGTTTTCCAATTGACTGGCTGTAGTTCTTACCATAAGGTCTGATCTACAAAGAAGGGTAGTTCCAGAGCTCTTCAAGAAAGCTGCGGCTCCCTTTACAAATTTATTTCTCATCACACATGGAAGTGTAGCTTCAAGACCCTCCAGTGTGTGTAAGTAGGTCTTACATTATAAATCTACTCTAACGTTCCAATCTCCCCAAATTATTTTATTTGAGACGAAGCTTTACTATATCCCCAGTGCTAGAACAGTGACCAGTACCTATGAATTAGTGATCCATAAATGTTGAATCAACAAACATTTCTAAAAGGAAGTCTGCAATGGAACAAACACACACATACACACACACACACACACACACACATACACAGTGACTGCAGCATGAGAGAGGAAAGAGGGAAACACTAGGCTGATTATAAAAGAAGTCTCTGACATAAAAGCTTCCTATAGATCTAAAGGACAACCAGTCTAGATTGGAACAGGAAAAAGGGGACTCCCGGTGCTATATCTCGAAGCAAAACAATTGAACCAATAAATATCCAGTGGGTTTAACCACTTTTTCCAACGGGTTTTACGATTCCAGAAAAAAATTTAAAGATCATTTGTGGTGAGTGCACAGAAATATAAGTAAAGGAAAAAGGACAAAATCATTAGTTCTAGAAGAAAGAATGAAAAAAAAAACCAGCAAGGAAGAGAGGGGACAGGAAGGATGAGCAAGGGAGGAGAGGAGAAGGAGGGAAAAGAGAAAAGGGCAGCAGAAAGAGAGAGGAGGGCAGAAGAGGAGAAAAGAGGGGAGAAAAAAAAGAAAGAAAAAGATGTAATTCATAGTACATTTTTTAGCTCTGGCATGAATACATGATAATAATGTAAATACTAAGTATGGTTTTAACAAATATTATTATGTAAGTATATTAGAAAGAAGCAGGAGAGTGAAAGTTAAAAGGAGAGGAGTTTAAGTACTCAATGGTCATTTTTCACAAAATATTAATGTTTAAAGTTTAAAAATCAAGAAATAGTAATTCATGGCCGGGTGCAGTGGTGCACGCCTATAATCCCAGCTACTCGGGAGGCTAAGGCAGGAGAATCCCTTGAACCCAGGATGCAGAGATTGTAGCAAGCCAAGATGACGCCACTACATTCCAGCCCAGGTGACAGTGTGAGACTCTGTCTCAAAAAACAAAAAAAGCAATAGTAATTCAACCATATCTCTGTCAACAACTAAAAATATTTGAAAGACATAGCTGCTTCCAAGAGTTAAGAATCAATCACAGGGAAGAGTGGGGAATGAGGCAGAGAACTATTGCTTATCTGTTTCTGTATTATACTATTATTTGGGTGCTTTATTTGATGAAAAATAAGCTTTAAATTAAAAATCATATGCCCAGCTGGGCACGGTGGCACACGTCTATAATCCCAGCACTTCAAGAGGCCAAGGCCAGTGGATCACCTGAGGCCAGGAATTCGAGACCAGCCTGGCCAACATGGTGAAACCCCATCTCTACTAAAAATACAAAAATTAGTCGGGTATGGTGGCAGGCACCTGTAATTCCAGCTACTCGGGAGGCTGAGGCAGAACTGCTTGAACCCATGAGGCAGAGGTTGCAGTGAGCCAAGATCGCACCACTGCATTCCGGCCTGGGTGACAGAGTGAGAATCCATCTCAAAAAAATAAATATAAAAATAAATCATATGCCCTAAATATATAGAATGATAGATGAATAAAAAATAAAAATTATGATACACACATATTTTTGTAACTGGACAAGTATTTATCCAACATTATTCTTGAAAATCTCTAAGAAATAGAATATGCATTCAAGTTTTACAAATATGAAAAAACTATGAAAATACAAAAGTATTATAAGCTAACTATATTAAGAATCTGTACTTTTTTTAAAGTCAGTTTTTTGAGGGTTTTTGTTGTTGTCGTTGTTGTTTGAAAAAGACAGGGTCTCACTCTCTCGCACAGGCAAAAGTGCAGTGGCATGATGATTATAGTTCACCGTAGCCTCAAACTCCTGACCTCAAGCAATCCTCCTGCCTTGGCCTCCCAAAGTGTTGGGAATATTGGTATGAGCCACTGCACCGGACCTAAATTCAGTACTCGCAACCTGCCAAATGAAATTGAGTTTATTTTCATTTCTACTGGTAGTTATACCCTTTTTTGTAAGTTTTGCTCTCAGAACCCAAACATAATTTATATTAAAGAAAAAAATAAAGAAAAAAAATTTTTAAACCTGAACTCATGTCAAACTGTTTCATTTTCCTAGTATAAAAACACAAAAATTTAAAGGTTTAAGTTCTTCAATGAGATGTCCATATTGATTTGTTAAGATGTAGTTATCTATGCCCTTGTAAAATGAAGCAAATTGGATAGATGTACCTCCAATTACATAAACAGTTGACAGAAACACTCGTAGGAATTCAGGGAGAAAGCCAGGAAGGATAGTTCAAATGAGGAAGGGAACGTATTAACACAAAACTGAGAAACACATTACACACAAGACTAAAGGTTAAAGCTAGGCAAAACTGGCCAGGTGCAGTGGCTCACGCCTGTAAATCCCAGCACTTTGGGAGGCTAAGTGGGCGGATCACGAGGTCAAGAAATCGAGGCCGTCCTGGCCAACATGGTGAAACTCCATCTCTACTAAAAATACAAAAATTAGCTGGACGTGGTGGCACGTGCCTGTAGTTCCAGCTACTCAGGAGGCTGAGGCAGGAGAATCACTTGAATCCGTGAGGTGGAGGTTGCAGTGAGCCAAGATCGCACCACTGCACTCCAGTCTGGAGACAGAGTGAGACTCCGCCTCAAAAAAAAAAAAAAGGAGACAAAACTGTTCATGTCAAGATACAGTAATCTTAAGTGCTCAAAGTATAAACTATCATTAACTTTTCAATAGTGTTTGCACTTTGGGTCAGCACTCTCTCCATATTATATCTAACACAAGCTTAAATAATCACATACCACAAAAGAATACAGCGTAACAATAAAGGAAAGATTTTATTCTATTGTTTCTTTAATCATTCTGTGAAATAGTAAAATAGAATACTGCCCTTCGGAAAGTTTTGGTTTCCCTCATTTGTGTGAACATATTCGTCTAAAATGTACCTGTAGTTTGTATAAATATTATAGGTCAGTTAGTAAAGAATTGAATACAGAGAAAGTAACTATTCATGGCATTTAAAAAATATAAAAATATTTTAAAATCCAAAACATTAAGATAACCATGCAAATCAATTATGTAATTACACATTTTTAATTATTTGTAAATAATCAAAAAAATCCTCTTGCTTTTTATGTTCAGGTATATTAAATATTAATATATTTGCAAGTACCTCTAAAAATCTGCATTTATAGTTTTTCAGGTAAAACGTGTCTCCAGACAATAATGATCCTTCTAGGAACTTCCAAACTGGCATCAATTTAGTCAAGATCTTTCACTAATCAATACAGAAAGCTTGATTTCAATAAAGGTGGCAAAAAAAAGTTACTCTAACTCTTTCCAGCTACAAGCTCTCAACAGATGATCATCATTAAGTCTATATCAGGGCTCCACATTCAGAAGCTGTATAAATGTGTCCTATTAGTACATGGTCAGTCTGTTTAGCAACTCTAGTTCTTCAGACATATGGCAATTGCTGCCCTTTGAGGTCTGAAGTCAAGTCTTTAGGGAATCTCAAAGCTTGCACTGAAATTACAAGGAGTGTTCATTAAAGACTGCTAGAGGGGAAACATGAAAGACTTCCATTAAAACTATATAAAACAGCTAATTATTTTAAAAAGATTTTTAAACCATCTAATGTTCTCAACTATAATAAAAAGTATTTACCAACTGAATTATTTTTAGAAGCACTACTTCAGGACATGGGTGCAAACAGCTTTCTTCCTACCTCCTATCTCCCACCTCAATACATATTTATTTTATAAGAATTATCAACTGAAGATTTTAATACTTTTAATTTAGAATTAAATTATCTCATACTTCTAAATTCTTTCTACAGACTACTAAAAACATTTTCTAAACAAAGTTATTTTTAGAGACAAATGTTTGTTTTCTAATATTTAGCTTAAGATAATACATAGCTAATTTAAACCCAGCCAGACATACATATGTGTTTCTTTTAAAATGTTTCTTTTCTATTCAAAAGTCTGCATCTATTTTAATTTTTATTTTATTTTAAACTAATAATCATAAAAATTTTAAGTATAAAATGATATAAAGTATTAGTCAATAAAGTAGGATTTATTAGATAATATTATGCAAAATAGGAAAATACATGAAGGTTTAATGTCTACTTTTTTTAATATACTTGATAAGGAGGAGTTCAAAGAAATCTCATATATTTAGTGTCAGGATTTTGAAAAACATAAAAAGTATAAATATTTTCTAATTAATGATTGTTGCCACTTTAACTTTTAGAATGTCTAGACACTTTTTAACTTGAGAAAATATCATTATTTATTAAGTTTTGCAAAAACAATCCTACTACTGAATATTTATTTCAGTAACAAATCTTTATAAACTGTTATATAAAATTCATTAGCTTGCCTCAATCATTTCTTGAATCCACATATATGTTGGTTTCTGACAGCCTAGTTCCAAAAAGTAATTACAACCTCAATCCATTTGTAAAGAGACAACAGAAAACAAGCATGTTACACCAGTTTAAAAGAATAAAAATCCAAAGAAAACAGATTACAAATGATTTATATGAATGCCTAGTGGTGAAGTTAATTACAAGTAACCCAATAAAATAGTGCCTTTATTATTGTACAGCAAGTAATAGCTCTAGATGTAAAAACCAGAACTCTTTCTGCTGACTTCTGCATGCTCAATCCCACAGCACACAACATTAAGAATTAAACATGTGGTAAATAAGCCATATAGAAAACAGCAGTTTTTAAGTAAAAGCAGAAAACTTTCCTGCTGTTTAACTATTTGGGGTCTTCTACTCTGAACAACAACCACTATAAACTGGCACTATGTATTCATGGAATAAGTTTTTATGGCTAATATAAAAATGAGATTTTAATTTCAGTGCTCAAAGTTTAACTCCAAATAAAACATAAATAACTGTAAAATAACACAGCATTCATTTCAGCATTCAGTAGGAGCAAATAAGGTATCTTATGTTTATGCTACGAAATGGTGATATCTACAGAATTTAAATTTTCCAAACCTCATAATACATCTACCTATAAAGTTTTGGTCTCTGAATTTAAACATATATTAGCTAACACACATACACTTTATGTTACAGTAACTTCTCATGGTTGTCAAGAGTCACAACCTAAAGCCAGTCATAGTATGCTTAATGACTTTCCAGGTATACAGAAGTAAGACCTTTCAATCCAGAATGACTCAGTAACTCTTTTCAAATATTTGTCAATGTTCTCAATGAGACAATAGCTGATACCAACTCTCTATATATATGTGTGTGTATATATATGCATGCCAAGTATAATACAAAGTCCTAATACATATTATGCATAAACATCATGATGTAGGCCAGCAGTCGCCAACCTTTTTGGCACCAGGGACCAGTTTCATGGAAGACAATTTTTCCACAGACAAGGGGGTGAGGGGGTGGGGAATGGTTTCAGGATGATTCAAGCACATTACATTTATTGTGCATTTTATTTTTATTATTACTACATTGTAATATGTAGCAAAATAATTATACAGTGAACCATAATGTAGAATCAGTGGGAGCACTCAGCTTGTTTTCCTGCAACTAGACAGTCCCATCTGGGGGTGATGGAAGACAGTGACAGATTATCAGGCATTAGATTCTCATAAGGAGCACACAACTTAGATCAGTCGCATGCACAGTTCACAACAGGGTTCATGCTCCTATGAGATTCTAATGCCACTGCTGATCTGACAGGAGGCAGAGCTCAGGCAGAAATGTCAGTGATAGGGAGCGGCTATGAATACAGATGAAGCTTGGCTGGCTCACCCACCGCTCACCTCCTGCTGTGCGGCCTGTTTCCTAACAGTCCACAGACTGGTACTTTGGGCTAGGAGTTGGGGACGCCTGATTTAAACCATTGTTTGATCTACAACTGAAATAATAAATGATGAAATACTTGATAACTTGGTTTTGCCCCACGAATAAAACAGAATTGATAAACAATCAACAGTGCATCTCTCTAGTGGTATTTTATTCCTATTAATTTCATCTCCATTAGAAATCAATACAAAATTAATTTATTTTGTACCTTTTTTTCTGAGTTAAAATCATCACAAATCTGTCTCCTCAACCCTCCTACTTTAAAAGTAGGGACCTCTACCCTCCTTAAGTCCTCAACAGTGCCTAATTCCATTTTCCATACAACAAACATTTGAATACTTGTTTTTTTCGTTTGTTTTTTGTTTTTAGTTTTTTTGAGACAGGATCTTGTTCTGTCACTCACAGAAACGCAGTGGCGCTACCACAACTTCACTGCAGCCTTGACCTCCCAGGTTCAAGCGATTCTCTCATCTCAGCATCCCAGTAGCTAGGACTGCAGGTGCATGCCACCGTGCCCAGCTAATTTTTGCATATTTTGTAGAAACAGGGTTTTACCATGTTGCCCAGACTGGTCTCAAACTCCTGGACTCAAGCGATCCTCCCACCTCAGCCTCCCAAAGTGCTGGGATTTCAGGAGTGAGCCACCGTACCTGGCCTTGCTTGTTAAAGAAATCATAACACTGTTAGTGAAAGAGGGAGAAGCACTTCATTATGAACACTCAGAGACTTTCAAAGCATTACTGGATATATTAGTTTCCTGTAGCTGCTATAACAAATTGCCACAAACTTGGTGACTTAAAATACTACAAATTTGTTTTCTCACAATTCTGAAAGCCAGAAGTCTGAAATCAGTTTTACTGAGCCAAAATAAAAGTATCAGTAGAGCCCTTCTCCTTCTGGAGATTCCAGGGGAGACTGTTCCTTGCTTCTTCCAGCTTCTGGTGGCTGTCGGCATACCTTGGCTTGTGGCCAAAGAAATCCGGGTCTCTCTGCTCTATTTTTACATTGCCTTGTCCTCCATTTCTCTGTCTGTAGCCTCCCACTAACGATCTCTAATAATGATACACACGATCACATTTAGGGCCTACCCAAATAATCCAAAACTATCTTTTCATCTCAAAATCTTTATTTTAATAAGATCTGGAAAGACTTTTTTCCCAAATAAATTAACATTCACAGGTTCCACGGATTTGTCATGGATATTTGTTGGGGAGCCATGTCTTAGTCGATCACGCTGAAGAAACCAAATGAGAACAGAAACAGCAAGCAGAAGAAAAGCAAACCTTACCAGCAAGTGCAAATTCAAAATATGCAAAGGAAACAAAAACATTTTTTTTTTTAAATTTAGTGCCATGTGGCAAGAACTGGAAAAAAAAAAAAAAAAGTAAGCAAATCAAGGCACCTGATGCTCCAAGTGTTGGTTCTAATAATGACTGCATTGTGACTGGTTTTGTTTTCAGTGTCAGAAATTCAGCTTAATTTGCTAAGTATAAAGCCTATCAGGCTACAATAAACTGAAAGGTGGGCAGCTGAGCTACTGGTGACAAGCTGATATTACAGCGAACAATCTAACTGCCTAGTGCCAGAATATATAAGGCAGCAGTTCAGAGTTGCTAAGGAGACAGGTTAAGCAACAGAAAGTTTCTTAAAAGTTCTCCCTCATTATTTTACTTTCTCACTGCCCTTGACCAACTTCCTTTTTCCCTTTTTAACTTACAATATTAACAAGTAGAATCCTGATCTCACGAATTAGTAGTGCTTCACAATTACAGGATAATAGTGTATCTTTCCAATGGATGGAAACACAAGACAAGTCTGAAAGATCAAGCAACTTTATAAGTGTTCTCAAGTAAAGAAATAGGTAAGCTTTTCTCAGAAAAAGAAAAAAAAAGAAACCAAAATTAAATTTAACTTCAATTTTGTAGTATCTGATACACTGCAACAAGAATAACCTGACAAGCCAGCCAGCAAACAAGGCAGTACTGCTGATGTTTCACAATTAAATGCCTAATTATAATCTGAGCTTCTAAATGAAGAATTTGCAGAAATAAATAATTGCTACCAAAAAGAATGCACTGTGTATCCAGTATTCAGGACCTTGGTAAACAGTTTGACACTCACTATCGATAAAAGCCCACTGTGGAAGAGACAGTGTCAGGAGAATGTGGGGAACAGATTTAGGGTTACGCAGTTTGGGTTTTCTGGTTAACTACCTAGAAGATAGGGTGATATGCTTAACACATATGTCTCATATATGAATTTTTTTATAAGGCATGAATTTATAAGGCAGCATGAAAATAAGTATAAACGAAAATAAAACAGCTATTAAGAGGCCTTGAAAATAAGGCAGAGAAGTTTGAATTTGACAAAACAGTAAACAACTACAGCTTCTCCTGGAAAGAAAATATACAGACACTCTACTAGGAAAGTAAATTTGTTAGTATGTACTCAGAGATAAAATCAGGAGAAAGGAAAAAGGGCATTTCACTAATTCAGGAATAAATTGTGAACCAGAATCTAATTATTTTATTCCCACTCTCGGCCCAAGTTTTATTAAGGTATAACTGACAAAAAGAAATTGTACATATTTCAATATACAAGGTGATTTGATACGTGCATACATCGTAAAATAATTAAATCAAGCTAATTAACATAACTATCATCTCATATACTTATCAATTTGTGGTGATGTTGTAGGAGTTATTAAGAAATTATTTTAGGCAGAGAGGAAAAGGAGTTCTCGGGAAGTCTTGGTTTTTAAAGCTACTCCAGAAACGTTTTTTGTAAAAGCCCTGGTTCTTTGAGCCTGATGGCAACTTTGATATGCAAATTTAGGCCATTTGAAACTGGGTCCACCCAAACTTGGTGATTATCGCTGCCTTCCAGCCCTTGCCCCACATGTTCCTGGCAACACAGCTGCCCCCACATATCCCCATGTGTGTAGAAAATCATGGTGCCCTGCAATTGCATATTAAAAGGCTAAGGTGGGAGGCCCAGCTTTTTCGAGCTACATGAATGACATGCCTGGTCAAACCAATCCCCTGAGCTCTATGCAAATCAGACACCACCTCCTCCAGCCTCTACATATACCTGACTGGTATCCACTGCACTTGGGGTTCCCTCTCTCGGCTTTGGAGCCCCGCTCCGTCTCTGTACAGGGGAGCTTCTTCCTTCTTTCTTTCCCCCTTCTATCTTGCCTATTAAACTCTCTGCTCCTTAAAACCCCTCTACATGTGTCAGTGTCGTTTTATCTAAACTGGCATGAGAACCAAGAACCCTGGCGTTCCTCCACTCATCGGAGCTGTATCAGTGAGAACATTTAAGATCTACACTCTCAGCCAGAATCTGATTCTTTACAGAGGAGTTTTGAAAATGATATTACCTTTTATTTCTCCCCAATTTGTAACCGCCCAATGGGTTCACCTTGCCCGCTGCCTAGACAGGGCCGATTTATCGAGACAGGGAAATTGTAATAGAGAAAGAATCATTCACACAGAGCCTGCTGGGATCAGAGTTTTATTGTCACTCAAGTCAGTATCCCCAAAAACTGGGGGTTCATTTTTCAGGATAATTTGGTGGGGAGGGGGACAGTCAGGAGTGCTGATTGTTTGGATCGGGGATGAAATCATAGGGAGTCAAAGTTGCCTTCTTATGCTGAGTTAGTTGGGGGCGGGGACGTGCGGACAGAACTGGTTGGCAAGTCCAGGTGGGGCCATCTGGTTGTCAGAAATGCAAAAACCTGAAAAGACATCTTAAAGGCCAATCATAAGTTCACAATAGTGATGTTATTTTCAAGAGTAATTGGAGACGTTCCTAATCTTAGGACCTCTGGAAAAATGTCTCGTAATATTTAGAATTCCAGCCCCTCTCATCCTAACTTGGTGGCTGGTGGCCTTTCATTCATTTTACAAGAACAGTCTAGCGTTTGGGAAGGGCTACTATTTAAACTATAAATGAAATTCCTTGTCAAGGCTAGCTCAACCTACGCCTAGGAATGAACAAGGACAGTTTGGAGGTTAGAAGCAAGATGGAGTTGGGTAGGTCTGATATCTTTCACTGTCATAATTTCCTTAGTTATAATTTTGCAAAGGAGGTTTCAAATTCTACTAGGATTCAGGAATCATCATAATGAGCAACTATTAATGATAATAATGTACTTGACCAGAAAAAAAAAGGTGGATTATCACTGAACTAGAGTAACCGCTATAAAAGTATTTCTCAACTATGGTAAAACAGGATATACGCTGAAAGTAACATAGTATAAATAAAAAGTCCTAAAGTTGACAAAAGGGGCACTTAAAAATAATTAGAGTAGTAATCCCTGTAACGACCTCAGTGTTACCTGTATTTTGGTACACTTTGTTGAGTTTCCCAGAAAGAGCAGCCATTAATAGCTAGCACAGAAAAACCACGGAATCATCTTTGGGAGCCTACCGAAAAAGTGAATGTTATCCATTAGCCTTGTCTACATGGAAATGAAGACCAAAAATTGCTCATCTATGAGACCTCTTCTAGCTCCACCAGGCTAGGAGGATGAGAAGTGCCTGAATTCTGCTAAGATGTAGACATAGTTATCAGCCATTGTTCCATAGATCACAAGATTTCCAACTTCCCTAATTACTCCCATAAATAACATCAATGTTGCAGACCCTAAGATTGGCCACCTTTTGAGATGTCTTTTCAGACTTTTGCATTTTTTTTTTTTTTTTTGAGATGGAGTTGCCTGGGCTGAAGTGCAATGGCATGATCTCAGTTCCACTTCCACCTCCCGGGTTCAAGCTATTCTCCTGCCTCAGTCTCCCAAGTAGCTGGGACTACAGGTGTCCGCCACCATTCCCCACTAATTTTTGCATTTTTAGTACAGACGGGGTTTTGCCATGTTGTCCAGGCTGGTCTCAAACTCCTGACCGCAGATGATCCACCCAGCTCAGCCTCCCAAAGTGCTGGGGTTACAGGCGTGAGCTACCGCGCCCGGTCTAGACTTTTGTATTTCTGATGACCAGATCACTCCAGTCAGACTCAAGATTCATGACCCAAGGGTCCTGTGGCTCTTGCCCAGAAGTGGACTCAGCAAAAGAGGACTGTTTTCCACCCTCCTATGATTTTATCCCCACACTATCAGCTGCATCCTGACCAAAAAAATTATGTTTAAAAAACCCTAGTCTCCAAATTTTTAGGGAGGCTAATTTGAGTACTAATAAAACTCCACAGTCTGCTATTTAGCCAGCTCTATGTGTATTAAACTTTTTCCCTGTTGCAATTCCTCAGGATTCATAAATTGGCTCTACCTGGGCAGCAGGCAAGAAGAACCTTTTGGGTAATTACATTGGAAATACTGAATAAATGAAGAGGATTTTGTGTGCTGTTAAAAAATACTCAGATTCGGCCAGGTGCAGTGGCTTATGCCTGTAATCCCAGCACTTTGGGAGGTCAAGGTGGGCGGATCACCTAAGGTAGGGAGTTCGAGACCAGCCTGGCCAACATGGTGAAACCCTGTCTTTACAAAAATAAAAAAAGTAGCCGGGCATGATGATGGATGCCTGTAATCCCAGCTACTGGGGAGGCTGAGGCGGGAGGATCACTTGAACCCAGGAGGCAGAGGTTGCAGTGAGCCAAGATCACGCCACTGCACTCCAGCCGGGTGACACAGTGAGACTCCATCTCAAAAAAAAAAAAAAAAAAAAAAAAAAGGAACACTGATTCAGAATTCAGTAACTTTAATTCACAACCTACTTTGCTCTGTAAACAGTACTGCATAGTTTTACATGCACTGCCTAATAAGATCCTTTTTTAAAATTGTTTTGAGAAAGTAGTTTTAGAATTAAATGTGCATTGTAAGAATGTAATTTTTAACACATGAGATATAGAAGTATTAATTTAAACATTAAATTTATAACAAAGGATATGTTACGTTTAATTTTGTTTACCACCTTTTATTAGCTAAAAACTTCCTAGCATCTTCTATTTCAATACTTTGTTTTTTTCTTTTTAATCTTTCTGGGTACATAGAAGTATATATTTATGGGGTACATGAGATGTTTTGATACAGCATGCAATGCTTAATAATCACATCCTGTAAAATGGGGTATCCGTCCCCTCAAGCATTTATCCTTTGTGTTACAATCTAATTATACTCTTTTCATTGTTGGAAAAATATACAATTGAATTATTATTGACTATAGTCACACTCTTGTGCTATCAAATACTACTATTTTCTTTATACCATTAGCCATCCCCACCTCTCCTCCATCCTCCCACTACCTTTCCCAGCCTCTGGTAACCATCCTTCTCTACTCTCTATCTCTATGAGTTAAATTGTTGCTTCCAAATTTTGCCTATTGTGAACAGTGCTGCAACAAACACGGAAGTGCAAATATCTCTTCAATATGCTGATCTCCTTTCTTTTGGATATATACCAAGCAGTCAGATTGCTGGATCATATGGTAGCTCTATTTTCAGTTTTTTGAGGAACCTCCAAACCATTCTACATAGTGGTTGTACTAATTTAGATTCCCACCAACAGTGTCTGATTAAATCTTTTTGTTGTTGGTGGTGGTGTTTTGAGACACAGTCTCATTCTGTCACCCAGGTTGGAGCTCAGTGGCACAGTCTTGGCTCACTGCAACCTCTGTCTCTCAGGTTCAAGCAATTCTTATGCCTCAGCCTCCCAAGTAGCTGGGACTACAGGCACACACCACCACACCTGGCGTTTTTGTTTTTTGTTTTTTGGGGTTTTTTTGATATTTTTAGTAGAGATAGGGTTTCGCCATGTTGGCCAGGCTGGTCTCAAACTCCTGGCCTCAGGTGATCCATCCACCTCCACCTCCCAAAGTGCTGGTATTACAGGCATGAGCCACCATGCCTGGAGCTAATAAGAACTTAATATACCCATTTCACTTAATAAGAAAGTGAGACTCAAGAAAGAAAAGTAATTTGCCAAGGTTACAAAGTTAATAAGTAATAGAATAAAAAACGTTTATTAAAATTCAAAATCTAAGAGGCAGGCAAATCACCTGAGGTCAGGAGTTCAAGACCATCCTGGCCAACATGGTGAACCCCCATTTCTACAAAAATACAAAAATTAGCCGGGCATGATGGCGGGTGTCTGTTAATCCCACCTACTTGGGAAGCTGAGGTCGGAGAATCGCTTGAACCTGGGAGGCAGAGGTTGCAGTGAGCAGAGATCGTGCCATTGCACTCCAGCCTGGACGACAGAGTGAGACTTCATCTCAAAAAAAAAAAAAAAGAAAACAACAAAAAAAAACAAAACGAAAATTCAAAATATAGGTTAGGCACAGTGGCTCACGCCTGTAATCCCAGCACATTGGGAGGCTGAGGCCGGTGGATCACCTGAGGTCAAGAGTTCGAGACCAGTCTGGCCAACATGGTGAAACCCCATCTCCACTAAAATACAAAAATGAGCCAGACGTTTATTAAAATTCAAAATCTAAGAGGCAGGCAAATCACCTGAGGTCAGGAGTTCAAGACTCCTGGTGGTGGCCTGTAATCCCAGCTACTCGGAAGGCTGAGGTAGGAGAATCACTTGAACCTGGGAGGCAGAGATTGCAGTGAGCCGAGATCGCGCCACTGCACTCCAGCCTAGGCGACAGAGTGAGACTCTGTCTCAAAAAATATATACATATATATTCAAAATCTATCATCACAGTATTTTCCTGGCCTCAGGCTTTTCTTAAAAACCCACCTAAGGCATCTTTTTCCTTCTTCCATTTATGACCCATGACAGAAACAAGAGCCACCTGTACATAGTCCACATCAAACAGCTAAGGAATTCAGTACTAGAAAAGCAAATAAATTGCATCAAGATTCCGATTCTTTCATTCAGGCCTAAATCAAAGTTCAAGCCTCAGATTTTGCTAAAACTGTATATATACTTCTAAATTTTCAGGTTATAAAATAACAGTTTGAAAAAAAAACAGGCTGACTAAAAAATGTACAATAGATGGAATGTTTGTGCAATTACTCATATAATATTCGTCCCCTCCTAAATTATATATGTCCTATTATGTATGTCAAGGTATGTAAAGTACTAAATAATAATTTTATCACAGCACTAAGCTAAACACTGCAAATACCATAAACATACAGCAAAATTTAAATCTGGATCCTGAGAAGCTGGAATGCCTAATATTAACTCCGACTACTCTGACTAAAATCCATTAAAATATATACTATTTATGAAAAACTATATAGTATGAGAATATAGCTAAAACTTCTAAAAGTTATCAGAGATTTTGGTATTAAACAAAGGCAATCTCAAAATTGACACTTTTAACCTAGCCTTTCTGTAATTCCTTAACTTCAGTAGATTGATTAGAATAGAAAAAAAAGTACTAAGTAAAACTAGAAATGATAGCTGAGAAACAGAGACCTGATCTGTATTCTTAATTACATTAAAACCAAAGAAAAATGTTATGCTCAGAATATTCTCATTTGTGTATTTCTCCCTTTTCCTAACTCTCTTCTTAATCCCAAATTTAAAAGACTAGTTGTAAAACAGTAGGGTGCCAAATTAAAACACATTTTATTTTCAGATGTCTCCACACTCATAGGCTGACTTCCTGTCAGGAAGAGTTCCATTTCACTGAATACCCCAATCAGCAGGGAACTTGCAGAATTAAGTGCCAGTTGATATTACTTTGTTTTTCACTTACCACCCTTGAGAATAATGTTCAAAGATCTAGTTATAGAGTCAGCATGGTATCATCCTTCTGACTAGACTGCCAAGCCACAGGGTGTACTGCCAGTTCCACAAAATTTACCTCAAAGGTTGTGTTTTCTAAATCCTAGTGTGCTGGTGAATCCATAGGACGCCTGTATTTCAGGTCAAATCCTGAATCTAAAGTTAAATTATGTTTTCCTTTGGTTGTAACAGCACTTTAAATCAATATTATGGAAACTCAAATAAAGATCAATTAATGCTCACCAACCCATCAACCTATCTTATTTTTGAAAAGAAAAATAAAGTACTTTACTCCGATTTATTTTGTATTAATGTTTTTGCTATTGCTTCAAGACAAATGTTTCTACCTTATAATAGAAAGTTATCTGTTATAAAATTTTCAATCAATAAAACATAAATGTTTGCCATATCAGCATAAAGTACAGTTATTGAGCTGATTTTAAATACTTTAAAATTGTTAATGCATCTAAGTTTTTCATGAACAATTTATACAGCCTGAATCTTCACCTAACCTCTCCAACTACCATAGACTTCCTATCCAATCCTTACAAGTCTACAGTTCCTTCTTTTAAGGTCAACTGTTTTTACTGCACATGAAATGAACTCTGAGCATTTCAGCAAATACCACCTACTCTCTTGGCTGCTTTGTACAATATAAGAACAAAGCATTCACAGCAGCTCTAAAGCAAAATGATATGAGTGTATTAGAAGCCTACCGTATTGATTCTCATTCCATCCTCAATCAAAAGGTCATAGGTAGTAACAATAACAAAGCTCAGGGACAATCAATTTATATCCACTAATTTTTATAACTACATTCTAAGGATAAGTTACAAACACATCAAGAATGAATTAAAAATTCCTTTTTGAAATTGAAATTAAAATGTATTGAAACCAACATTTTCCAAACTTATTTAACACTGTATACTTTTTTCACAGAACAATTTCTTCTGAGACTGGGTCTGCTCATGTTGTTGCCCAGGCTGATCTCAAACTCCTGGCCTCAAGTAATTCTATGCTTCAGCCCCACTAGCGGGGATTACAGTTGCAAACCACCACACTGGGCAGAACATCTACTATTATCATCACAAGGTACTCACTGTGGAATTTGCTGTATTGAAAAAGTCAGACAGATTTGATCAAACAAGCACATGGCTACCACAATTCCAACCAAGGAAAATTGTTAATGTCTGTTTAAAATTATTATCTTATATTACAATTATTTGTCTCTCTCACTAATTGTCTCTTCTACTGCTTAAAGAATAATAGATGATTGTTTCCTTAAAAGAAGAGGCTTGTCTTAAAAGCATATGATACATGTTTGCTAAAGAAATGAATAAATAATACCACAAGCAGACATAAAGTAAAGGGCTTGGGCAAGGCAGATATATTCACACAAAGCTCTGTAGAAAAGACAGCATTTGAACTGAACCCGATTGACCATAAAATTGAAAATTCTAAATGTACAGAATAATTGCCTCATCAAACTGCTATACAAAACTTCATATCATAGGATTTTCTTATAGGTGAAAGAAATGCATAATGAAATTAAAAAGGCTTATTTCTATGCTGATTAAGCAACTCATAGGCAAAATTCCTATTTTTGGGTTGGCAAAAAAAATGATCCTTTATATCATTAGCTCAATTATTTCTTTGAAATAAATACATCATTTTCTTAATACCAGATGGTAAATTTTACTTTAAAAACAAAACAAAACAAAACAAAAGGTTGAAGTGTACCCTAAACACAGCACACTATGAATAGCTAAGCACTCCACTTAAAAGAAATAAATTTCTATTTATATTAAGTTCAGCAGTAAGTAAAACTAATTCACAGTAACAGAAATCAAATTACTGGCAACTTGAGGTGACAGAGGTGGGGATTGATTGAAAAGAGGCACAGGGAAATTTAAGGATCAAAATGGTTGGGTATATGTCAAAATTCACTGAACAATACACTTAAAATGTATGGGTATTTACTGTATATACACTCGATCTTAGCCAAAAGGCCGAGAAGCGATTTATTTACTGTATATAAATTATACCTCAATAAAGTTGAGGTTTTTTTATTTTGCTTTATTTTTTTGAGACGGGGTCTTCCTCTGTCACCCAGACTGGAGTACACCAATGCGATCCTAGCTCACTACAACCTCGAACCTTTGGGCTCAAGCGATCCTCCTGCTTCAGCATCCAGGGTAGCTAGGTCTACAGGTACATGCTACCAAGTTCGGTTAAATGTTTCTCTTTTTGGTAGAGATAGGGTCTTGCTATGTTGCCCAGGCTGGTATTGAACTCCTGGCCTCAAGGAATCCTCCCACCTGGGCTAAAGTGTTCTTTTAAAAAAGAGGTCTAGGCTTAGGGCCAGGCACAGTGGCTCATGCCTGTGATCCCAGCACTTTGGGAGGCCAAGGCGGGCAAATCACCTGAGGTCAGGAGTCCAAGACCAGCCTGGCCAACATGGTAAAACCCCATCTCTATTAAAAATACAAAATTAGCCAGGCATGGTGGCGGGCATCTGTAATCCCAACTACTCAGGTGACTGAGGCAGGAAAATAGCTTGAACCCAGGAGGCAGAGGTTGCAGTGAGCCAAGACCATGCCATTGCACTCCGACAAGAGTGAAACTCCGTGTCAAACAAAAAAAAAGAAAGAGGTCCAGGCTGACAAACATAAGGAGACCCTATCTCTACAAAATAATTAAAAAATCATCCATGTGTACTGGCATGTGCCTGTAGTCCCAGCTACTTGGGAGGCTGAAGCAGGCCTGGGAAGTTGAATGCAGTGGACCATGACTGCACAACTGAACTCCAGCCTGGGCAACAGAGCAAGATCCTGTGTTAAAAAAAAAAAAAAATGAGGTCAATTTGATTAAGTCAAAAGAAAATGAAACACCAAAGGCCCTGCTCATAAATGAACACAACTACACTATTTGGTAATGATAAAATTAGTTGTCTTAATGAAAATGAAGATTTAATATAACAACTAATTAACATAGGAAAGTATGGGGATATTTCCTAATGAAAAAGACCAAAAGGCAAAGTCCAAAATATGGTGACTTATGATCCATGTTACCACTGATTTATCAATTATACAAATATACAAACATTTATATGGTTGAACAGTACTATACTGGACGCTGGGGATACAACAGAAAAAAAAAAAAAAACACAGTGCTTGTCTTCAAGAAATTTGCGGTCTACATGGAAGAGAAAGGAAAACAACAGGCAACTTAAATATAGAATGAAATTAAGATAGTATGGGTAAGTGTTCTGCACAATACCTCATTTAGACATACAGTTGTAGGTAAGAGAGGATTAAAGGAAAACTTTCCAGAAGAGATTGTAATTTATCTAGGAGCTAGCTAACTGATTCATTTTTTCCATAAATATTCACTAAGCCATAATGTGCTAGGTACCAGAAATACATTAATGGACAAGGTGTAAATAACTGTTAGATTCATAAGAGTCTAGAAAACAAAGAGGTATACTAACAATAAACAAGTAAACCAATTAGCATATTTATACTTACAATTTGTGGTAAATTCTATAATGGGTGCTAAAATTAAGACAAAAAGATATCAACTATAGATATGATCCTCAGAGAATGAGATAATTAAGCTGAGCGCTGAATGACAAGCAACAGCTAACAAAAGTCACCAAGTTAGAAAGAGGGGCAGTTTCGGGAAAGAAAAAGCATGTACCAAGACACAGAAATATAATGGCATATTTGGGTATCTTTAAATAGTTCAGCATGGCTTGAGAATAAATGGTAAGAAATGAGGTACAGGCATTAAGAGAGGCCTAACGATAAAGGATCCTTTTGTGCCATGTATAGAGCTGGTTTGCGTTTTTTGGGGGTGGTGGAAGAGAAGTGTTTTAATAATCTTCTCATACTGAAAATATTCATCTACAAAATCATAACTATAAAAAAGAATATTAATATCATATATTCAGAAAAAATACACTCAAAATGGAGAAGAAACTTGGGATTAGAGAAAAGTATAGAAGAACAAAAAATAAAGAAACATTTTACAAAAGATTAAGGAAAAAAATTTCAAACATAAAACTGACATAAAATAATCATAAGAAAAGAACTATCTCATTCTTATTATAATTTTAAAATAATTCAGAGGTACAGAAACACAAGTCAAAAATGACCAAACCTCACATCATTACCTTCATGTAAAGAAAATATTTCCCAAAACAGCAACAATCTACATATTTTGTTGAAAAATTTTTTAAAGAATAATCAGACTAAAATAGAATTTTAAATTAACCTTTGCTGCTAATGAATTACTCAGACAGGATGCCAGTCCAGACTATATGGTGCTTCTAGTTTTTCTATATACTGTATGCATTTCTGATAAATGGGAAAAGAATAGATGACCTGGCAGAAGGCTCAGACAATAATATGTGATTTACAGGACATGAATGCAGCTACCAGAAGATTTATCTGACAGCCCTCTCCGATAGTGGACTGTTGAGTATCCGATGGAATGATTTCTAGTCTACAAAGTCTACTACTGAGTAGCCATACACATTATTTATTTATTAGATGTTTTGGGTTGAAACCATTTTTAAATGATGCACTTCACAATGTACAGTCATAAATTTAGCTTTAAACCCAAGAAGGGAGGTAGTGTTATTGGAATGTATGTCAGACTGAATTAGGACAAGCAACGCAACGCTTTTATAAAGTGGCCTTGAACGCAACGTCAAGTCTTTCAAAAATGATATTAATGTCAAATGAACAAGACACAAACACTTTATATAATGCTGGAGTAATATTACTTGAAACACTTATTTAACATTTTCTTTAAATTCATATATATTTAAACGGGTTTATACACATATACAACAAATTTGGCACACAAATAAGTTGCATGCTTGTGAAAAACCACCTGAAACACAGTTGAGAACTTGTTCAATTTTGTGTGTCTGCATCAGAGAACATAGTTTCCTGAAGAATATAAGCAGTTTTATTTTAAGAAATAAAAGAGGATTTAAATTGATATTTGGAACTTCAGTCATTCTTGAATTACTTTACATGGGATTCAACAGATGAATAAATCTAATTTTACAAACCTCATATATTAATTATACTCAAAAATATAATGCTCAGTATTATGAAAGGTTTCCAACTCTAATTAATAACATTTTGCCTAAACAATATTAACATTTCGATAGACTAAAATATGAAATGGTGCCTAATCAACTACTGGTGAATGAGTGGACATTGAAAACTACAATCTAAGTCGAAAAAAATATATAGTGATCTGTTTGGTTTTATTGTCAGCTAACCAAATGTGATCGTTTCCTCATTTCTTAAATTTAGGCTCTAAATTATCTTTTACAATAAAATGTAAACACCCTATTAAAAATAACACAAAAAGAATACAAGTTTTGAATGGATTCAAGAAAAATAATCAGAGCATGGCTGATTGTCATGAAATTAACACCAACTAATTTGTAAAGTTCTAAATCAAATTTGCAGATGTTAAGTTCATAAGCATATCCCATTATTTATGTGATTAAAAAGTAGTTTTTGACCTGATCTTTCGATCTTTGGCACTCAATCCTCTCCATCTCCTCTTAAAAAATTAATTAAAATTTTAGCAAGATGGTAGCTTTTGCTTCCCACCCTATCTCAGACCAAAAAAAATTATCAATCAAACTCAAGCCATCCCCACCCAGGATCTGTAAAATGTCAACTTGAAATTCAATTTCATATCTCTTAAGCTTTCATGTAGAAAAAGACAGTTCACTTCTTAACAAAATAAATCACTTTTGTGATTGCCAAGTTGACCTCTTTGAATTAGGAAAATTCAAAGTGAAAAATGTAATTATCACCCCGGAACAATCTGTATACATCTGGAGCTAATTCTAGCTTCATTTTTCACATCATTTTTCACACTGTGCTACATCTTGTAGAGATGCCATGGAACTTTTGAAGAACTCACAAAAAATGTTAAGGACTTCAAATACCCAATAATGTATTTTATTCACCCAAAACCCTTGACAATTTCTGACTTTTGAAACTTACCCTACTACATGATCTTCATAACCCATTTGATTGTATTAGTATTAAACAGTACTGTGACATACATGATAAATAGGTGTATTAAAACATGTCATTCTTTATCTTTGTAGCTCCTGACATTAAAATATGAAATATACTATATTGGAAATAGCTTCCATGTACCAAAAATACATTCAATTCTTCTAAACTAGAAAGTAAAACTTCACTGTCAAAATTCACCTATGAAACAATTATATCACTATGAACAATAAATTTATATTCTTGTAAGGAAACATCCAAAACCAAAAGTGAGTGCTCTTTTAAAGTATGGGCAATTTCATGTAGACATAAGAATGCTATATGGCAAGTTCTATCCAAGAAAGGAACAATTATTTCTAATCAGATGACTTAATGAGAAATTTTATCTAGTCAGCTTTTGAAGAAATGGAGTTTTCTAAATGAGATGATTAAATTATAGAAACATAATTCTCACTAAATCTAAGAATAATAAGCCTACTAAGTAACTACTCCTCACAAGTTCATTACAAAAATCCATTAGGTGTAATCTCTAGAAGTAATTGTTCTTATTGCACCTTATTGACAATGCATAGTATTGATTTTTCACACCTTCTATGATTCTTTAATTTATATTCATGAAATGTCCATCAGCACAGTCTAAATAAATTTGGCATATAGGCACTAAAACAAATAAATCGATGCAAAGAAACATTAATTTTGCATTATCCTTATTCGTTAGGCAAGTAAACCATGAGAGTTGTAAATGAAGGTCAAAGGTTTTGAAATGGGTCAAAACCCTTGACCTCTAGACCAATACCTTTCCTATTAAAAAAGGCTATTTTAAAGTTTTAAGTGGGGGAATTTACTACCAGCAAGATATCACTTTAAAAGACTACAAAGAAAACTCTCAATAAAAACATTCATCTGTTTAATTGCAAAACAGAAAAGAAAACCTTGCAGGATACATGATTTTTACATAAGTTTTTTTTAAAAATCATTAAACTTTACCACATAAGGTACAAGGTTTTGGAACACTGAAAGTAATTTTGCTTTTAGGAATTTATTTTCTACATCTTATTATGATAGCTGCCACTTTTTTGTTAATGTTTTCCCAAATCTACTGTGCATGTCAAAAATAATTACCAATGACAAGGATTCAAAATCATTTATCGCTCATTTTATAACCTCTGCACAAAAGGGAAGTAAACCCATGATTCCCAGTGGAGTCAGCATGGCACTCCACAAGATATAGAAATAAATCTGTTTTTGTAACCTTAATACATACAGCAAAGAAATTATCATGATCATTTGATCTGGACATTTTTAAAGTGACTCTAAAAACTTTTGTTTCTCACTTCCTCTCATACTTGCTTCAAACTTATCTGCAAGTATCAAAAATAAGAAGCAATCCAACCAAAATTATTTTAAAACAGCAAACCACAATTGTATTATAGCAAAAATTTCAGTAATGCAAATATAAAATCCCCCATGAAAACAAATTCATATGAGAATCTACTTTTAATTCAACATTTATTCTTGCCACTCACCTGAGAACACAGTAGCATAACCAATTCCACAACTGAACTACTAGACTTCATGCAAACCAGACCTATTTTAAGAGAATTTTAAAAAGAAAAGTTATAAAGAAAACAAATAAGGATTTGTTAAAATTTCATCCAAATTGTTTTTTCAAATTACTTTTTTCAAACTATTAATAGTACACATTTAATCACATGATTAAATAAGGTACACTATAGTTAGTTTAAAGCTGGCTTCAAAACTACCACCATTTTTTGTGAAGTATTCCATTTCAGCTTTCAAAATACTAAAACATTTATTACAACTTCATATATAATGACATTTCACAATACTCACAGAAATGTGCACAACATGTGCCATATTGATCAATATCATCTACATTTTGTTTTGGAGAGAGTTGATCATTATACATGCAGAGAAGGGAAATGGCTCCCTGACCTTTGCTTTCTCCACCACACTCTCTCCCTTCAACCCTCTAGCTATCAATCAAGTTTCCATTTTGTTTCATGGCAGCAGACATCCCAAACACTCTTATTAGTACCTTGACCTCTGACCTCACACTAAACCTTAACAGAAATGCAAGCCGTTGTCTGTTATATATTCTTGATTTCTTATAAATTAATTCATTTACTTTTATGTTTCATTTTGGTTCACCAAAAATATCTTTAGAAATGATATTTTATAGAATTAATACCTATCTAAAGTAAGTCTTTGGTTTTAATTACCAATAAAATATAAAGTAGTTCATTCAAAGAACGTTTTATAATTAGTATCTTTAAAAAGCAATGCCAACAATTAAAGGGACTAAATTATTAAATTGCATTACTAATAATCACAAAAATTACAATTTTTTTATTCTACATTTTTCTAGGCAAACACAGGCTTAGGTTCCAGAGCATAACATCTAAAAATAATTCCTGATGGCTCTTAAACACCCTATTACCTTCTTTTTTCTCCCGATGAAAACTCTTCCAGGTACCCTATCCATCCCCTTTATCTTTCTCTTTAGTTCTTTCTCCTTCCCTGTTTAAATACTAATGCTTCCAACCTAATGATAGCACATGTTGGCATTTTTTAGCCTTATAATAGCATTGAAGTTAAAAGGGCTGTTCACCCCTTTCACTTTTTAAAAAATGTTAGAACCATTTTTCTCAATGTCTGAAAGAATATGTAATATAGCAATGATGGTAACAGTGTCAGCACTGGCAAGAAAATTAGCTACAGAATGTCTCTATATTGTATTAGGAAGCAAGTTATTAACTATAGTGTGATATCTGTAGGGCTAAGATGAACATGGCTCCTCAGGCTAATGCTGTCAAGGCCGAAATAAAAGGCAAGCAATACTCCATCTCTTACTGCAGGTGTAGCCCTCTGCTGGTCTGAAACATTGCCTCTTTTCCTTAAATTTAACCTAGATAATAAAAGAAGTTCAGTTTTGCTCCAACTTCAAAGCCCATTATTTCCAGAAAGTAAATTCGGATCTTTCTATTATTAGGTCATCAATCCTTATTGCTTTATTCTACAAAAACTAAAATTCCTGCCATTGGGCCCTTTTATTATATATCTATTCAGATAATGAAAAACAGTAATTTTTTAAAAAAGACCTTGAGCTATCCAAAATTAGGGAGATTTATAGGTGCTCCTTTGTCCCTCTCACCACACTTATCATATTTCATACATATACATATATGTATATATGTGCTTGTCTCTCTGTGTGTGTGTGTGTGTGTGTGTATATATATATATATTTTTTTTTTTTTTTTTTTTTTTTGAGACATTGTCTCGCTCTGTCACCCAGGCTGGAGTACAATGGCACGATCTTGGCTCACCACAACCTCCACCTCCCAGGTTCAACCAGTTCTCCTGCCTCAGCACCCAAGTAGCTGGGATTACAGGTGCCCACCACCACGCCCGGCTAATTTCTGTAGTTTTAGTAGAGACGGGGTTTCACCATGTTGGCCAGGCTGGTCTCAAACTCCTGACCTCAGGTGATTCGCCCACCTTGGCCTCCCAAAGTGCTGGGATTACAGATGTGAGCCACCATACCCAGCCCATATACCTATATTCTTAAGAAAAATGTTATACATACACATTTCTATTTATTTATTTCAGTCTTACTTTCTAATAATAAAGGCTAACAAACCAGAAGAAGGTTCACAGCTACTTTCCAGTTGGATATGAATATTCAGGAAAAAATGTATTCACTGACCAAGCTAGTAAAAGGTCAAATAACATTTCATAGTTTGGTTTGAACAATTAATTTGGAGGAGAGTGGTGGAAGATGCATTGCAGGGCAGGGTGGAGAGTATGTTCAATTCTGAATGAGTAGAGGCTTCAGAAGACAAGAGAGACCTGATAACAGACCTTAAGCTCCCTGTCTAAAGGACACTGGTACTGTAAAGACAAAAATAACATTGGGAGCAAAGAAACAGAGGATGATAACCCCAACAAGGAACTTAACATCAAAATGTAGAATTACATCACTTCTATTTTTGACCTAAATTTTTTCCAATGGATGACACTCATCACATGTGCGAAAAAACAAATAATAAACCTGTAGATCTCTCTTCAGATTCAGTTATACTCTAAGAATTACCCAAAGGAAGGTCCTAAAACCTTAAGGTCAAGTTGTAAGTTACTGCCAGAACTATCATTTTCATTTTATACACCCACAAACACACACACCCTATTACTGTCTCAATAAAAAGAAACGAAGTACTGCAAGCTTACAGATTTGAACCAGCTCACAATGTGACCTCTCTAAAACTCTCAGTAGAATAGTAGAATAATAGGGTTTGGTTTGATTATTTTTTGGTTGGCTTTTCAAAGATAGAAAGTGTTAGTCTTTTTAAAAGGACAAATTCGGGATGCCAAGTCAAGAGTTTTATATCTGCACTAATCTGGGATTTTAGATCCAAGACCACTGCAATTTCTTCAGTGGAGACTCACCCAGATATATCACTTCAGTGAAAGGATCAAATGACTTACCAGATAGTAAGCCAGTGCCATCTAAACCCATCGATCTATCTAAATCCTCAAGTATACCATGAAAATACAGTCATGACTATTTATTATCTGGAATATAAGAATCCTCTTGTTTTTTATATTTAAGTCATCTTATTTTTTAAAATAGGATGGTAATAAACATGAGAAATTTTAATAAGAATTTAAGGATAATAAACTCAAGAAGTTTTACTCCATATTATCCTGGTTTTGAAGGTATATACATATACTCCAAATGAGCATTATCTTTTAGATAAAACTAAATGCTGATCATTAATCTGAAACACATCCGTCTTGTAAACAGTAAGTCCAAATTTCAAACACATGTGTAATAGGCTCTAGCTTATCATAAATTGTGGTTTCCCTTCCTGAATTTATATCATCAAATCCAACATTTTGGAAAAACTGGATGACTAAAACTTTTGTTAAAGAGAGGACAGACATCTTCTTTGCTTGAGACTTGCAAAGTATTTTCTTGTTCAGATTTACAAACATTTAGAATAATCAATCCACTGAATTTTTTATTTCCATATAAACTTTTCCTTCTAGTCATCATTATATGCACACCTGCCTTTAGCATTTATCTACTTAGAAACTGTATCAAGTAAACTGTGGTACATAATCATCCCACAAGACAGAAGAACATGTCTTTTTAGAAAAATGGGATGGCCCAGGTTCTTGTCTCAAATTATCACACAAATTTAGCACAATGAAGTCCTTCCTGCTAAATAACATGTTCATATGCTGTACAGAGATACTGTGACCCTTTGGAGGGTCACAAACCATTGTAATAGCTAAGATATTTTTTGCCTACCCCAAAAAAAGTTTTGGCCCCATTGAGACTGCAAGTTTATACTTTCTTAAAACACAGTGCGGGCAGAGTGCAGTGGCTCATGCCTGTAATCCCAACATCCTGGGAGGCTGAAGCAGGTGGATCACTTGAGGCCAGAAGTTCAAGAACAGCCTGGGCAATGCAGCAAAACCCATCTCTAGAAATAAATAAATAAAATTTTTAAAAAATTAGACGGGCATGGTGACATGCACCTGTAGTCCCAACTACTTGAGAGGCTGAGGTGGGATGATCACCTGAGCCCAGGAAGACAAGGCTGCAGTGAGCCATGATCACACCATTGCACTCCAGTCTGGGCGTAGAAGTGAGACTCTGCCTCAAAAAAAACCACAATGCAAAACTTTGGGTAAAGCAATACAACGACAGAGGGTAATAAACGAGTAATTATTTTTTTTCCACCATCACTCCATGCGCAATTCCAGTATTCGTGGGTTTCTTGTTTTTTTTAATTTTAGTCCACAGCAAAGAATAGCTGATGTGTAATAGTGAAATAGCAAAATGTTTCAAGATACAGAAAAAATAAGATCACTAAGACTCTATAATTAATCATATTTATAAAAGGATCCAGTGAATTCACATATAATAATTGTAAGACATAATTAAAAATGTTCCAGCTTGTGTTCTCTTTGTCCTTTGGAAAGTCTCTTCAGAAAAATTAACCCTTACAAAGGGTTATAACTACTTGAAAAAGAGGGTTAATTAACATCACTACAATTGAGAAAATCAGGTTACAGGAGATTCCAGGCATGATGTAATATGAAATATTACACCTAATTTAACTTTTAGCTTTAACTTTAAGTCTTCAAAATATACAGGGCATATGGCCAGTCGCGGTGGCTCAAGCCTGTAATCCCAGCACTTTGGGAGGCAAGGCCAGAGGATTGCTGGGGCTCAGGAGTTTGAGACCAGCCTGGGCAATGTGGCGAAACACCATCCCTACAAAATATACAAAATTTAGCCAGTCTCGTGGCATATGCTAGTAGTCCCTGCTACTAGGGAGGCTGAGGCACAAAAATCGCTTGAACTTGGGAGGCAGAGGTTGCAGTGAGCCAAGATCACACCACTGCACTCCAGCCTGGGCGGCACAGTGAGACTCTGTCTTTAAAAAAAAAAAAAAAAGTATATGTACACACACATATACACACACATATATACATATATATACATACACATATATATCTGTATATACACATATATATTTCTTAAAGATAAATATGGGCTGTGTATTAGAGGACATTAAGAAACTATTGTTACTATTATTAGGTGTAATAACAGCATTGTGATTATGTAAGAAAACATCTTTTTTTACATGCTATTAAGTATTCAAGGGTTGAATGACATAACATCTAAGATAGTTTTAAATACTAAAGCAAAATAAAGGGAAGTAGAGATATCAAATAATTATGGAAAAATGAATATGGTTTGGACAGCTGGTAATAAGTTAATAGATACTGTACTTCCTACTTTGTGAAAATTTGAAATTTTCATTAAAATATTTTTATAACTAAAAAACTCATAAGAATATTTTTTAAAGATTAAGAAGCTTTGTAATGTTTGGTCACACAGCTAGTCATTGGCAAGGACAGAATGAAAACGAAAGTCTCCTGCCATTTATACTAATGCTTTCTGTACAGTATTATGCTGCTTGTACAGTACTATGGCACAATCACCTCTTTTTAAATCCTTTCTGTTTTACAGTACATGAAACCACAATCCAAAACATTCCTTACAACATAAAATACATAAGTCACATAAGAACTCTTAGATTTGTTTGCTATTTTTACGAACATAATCCAATGAATATGCACTGCTTAAGTTTATACATGAGCAATAGTACACCTTCTTCCTTCTTACAGTTTTACCAAAATTTATTGGTAAAAAATGATTCTAAATTAAATTTTGTTCGGGAATATAGAAGTGTCCATTCCTAATTCTTCCGGGTATTTAATATGATCCTATCTTATCTGTTATAAAATTCAAAGACCAATAAGCAACAATGTCTTGCAATACTGAGAAGCTGTATTTAATACACACATCTTACTCACTGTAATAAAATTAAACATAGTTCATAAGTTGTTACACCACTTTTAAAAAAAAAGCTTCATATATGAAACTATAAATTAGGGAAAAGCCCTGAAATATAGACTCTTCAATTTTTAAAATTCAATTCTTTCCAAATTATATTATTTCATAAGTAAAAGTCATTCATTTCTTCATCAAATGGTTCATAGCTAAATAAATTATATTCTTCAATAGATCTAAGGAAATTGCTATTCCAAACTTAAGTATTTCTAAAGTCTGAACTTTCTTTTTCAAATAAATTCATTGTTACTTTTTGACTGCATGAAAGTATCACTCATCACCAACTCCATTTACATCTATAGAAGAGATGAAATTCCTAGCTAAAGCTTCATACTTACCTACTGATACTGTAAGGGTCAAACGAAGTGCTCATATTGCACAGTTAATATTCAAATATAGATATCTGAAACTATATATAGGTATCTTAACTCAAATATAGGTATCTTAAACAAATATAGGTATCTCAAACTACTTAAATCCTAGGTACGAAGATGAAGATTGGTATTTGGAAGTCAGTCTGTTAAACTCTTTAACTCATTATTTAAGAAATTATCCTCTATTGAACTACTATCTGTTTTCCGAGGAAATTTACGGTAAATCTACTTTCACTTGGTTAGGTCTCTCTCTCTCTCTCTCTCTCTCTAATATTCGAAGGGACTCACTACATGGCAATGCCCCATGTGCCAAAAACAAACAAACAAAAAAAAAGAAAGTTCTCATTATTTCTCATTCACTCCATAAATAGCATGGTTTCCAATCCCCTCAGCAACCTACCTCAGCATGCTATCTAGTTTGACAATCTCAAAGTACATTACCTAGAAGACCCAGTAATCTATGAATGATGTAAGCAGTATAGAGTAAAATGCTGTTACTTCTATTTTTAAAACATTATTCTACTAATAACAATGTGTTCCTTATTTATGTGGCAATACGTTGTTGTTCATATGGATCTAAGTTCAAGTAAAATCCTGTGACACTAGTCTCTCCAATTCGTTGCTCTCAACGTTAATTTTAATGTATCAAAAAAAAGTCTTAGTTCTTTGGTTCAACACATAATTCTATGTTTCATCCAAATCACTGATAAAAATCTTGAAGATTACAACATAATAGACACGTGACACATTCTTCAAAAGACACAGACTATGAGAAACCTTGTCAAAGGCTGGCAACATGTAAACAATGAAACTCCATGTTATCTCATCATCCATGTAAGTTTTTAATCCTGATATATAAATGCATACAAATAAAATAAAGAAAAATCACTTACTTGTTCCTTCTATAAGTAGTTCTTGTCCGTGGCTACCCAAAAGTGTCCGAGAAAGAAAAGGTGCAAAATCCACAAAAATCTCACGAAGGAGAGGAGCTGCCTTTTCCAAAGCATGTTCAAGCCTCTCTGTAATACTAATGAAAAGACATTAAGTTACTTGAACTATTCAACAGATTGTATCAGTTTTCTAGTTTTGAAAATAAAGATGTGTTTCCATAGATACATATATATATAATTATATAAAAAAATTAAAAATCCCCTAAAGAGACATTACTGCTATGTATAGCAGTCCTTCTGCCAAAAATAATTCGTTTTTATCCTGATCTAGCTTGCCCCTACAATCTCCAACAAACATCCTGGTTAACAACCACTCCAAGCATCAGTACTTACTAGGAGTCTCACCCAGCCAGTTAAGAGCAGTTTGTTTTTAGGCCCATCATAATCTAAATAAATTCTCATCAAGTCTTCAACAAATTTTTCTATTTACCACTAAACCATTAGCACACTGAGTTCAAGAACCATGACTTCATTTTAAAATTCACAGTTACAGCATATAGTACAGACTCAACAGATGTTGAGTGCTTATAAATTATAAAAAGCAGTTCTTTTTTATTGAAGTCAATAATTCCTCTCTAATGCAATGTGAATTATTTTTCTCCTGAAAATAATACACTTTAAAGGCAAATTATAACAAAACTATCATTTTGTTGATAGTTATATTTATTAATAAACTGAGATAGTTGCAAATGTGCCATAAATATATAAAATATATTAATATATATTTGTGATTATATATACATGTATTCATATATACATACACAGATACATTTAATGACTTTTGTTTTTAAGGTCCACAGCATTTCAGAAAATTCACAGATATCCACAGCTTCAGTTTCTAACCTACAAATTAAACGTATACATAAAGAGCCACTAGTTATCTACTATTCACACTAGGAGTACCTCCTATTCATACCACCAAGAAAGCAGTTGCTACTGAAACTATCAACACAAATATATATAAATTTTGCTGTGAATAACCATCTCCTCACAGGCACTACTCTAAATACTATTTTCTTCTATACAACTCATAGAACTTGTTATCCCTGAATAGTATTGTAAATACTAGTCACACTCGAAGCACTCAAGTACCTACATTTGTAGTGTCTAATGGATTTCCCAATTGTGGTAAAGAAAATCAAGGACTCTGGCCACTAAGACTCCAGTGGTAGAAAATACACTCATAGCATTCAAAAGTAAACTCTGAAACCCAATTAAACAAGGTAAGTGACAATAAAAATCTATCTACAATTCAGTATCACTGTGGCTTTGGCCGATTGGCTACCACTTATACCAGCATTTTTTTTTTTTTTTTTTTTTTTTTGAGATGGAGTTTCTCTCTGTCGCCCAGGCTGGAGTGCAGTGGCATGATCTCTGCTCACTGCAACCTCTGCCTCCCAGGTTCAAGTGATTCTCCTGCCTCAGCCTCCCGAGTAGCTGGGACTACAGTGCTCACCACCACACCTGGCTACTTTTTAAATATATTTTTAGTAGAGATGGGTTTTCACCATGTTGGCCAGGCTGGTCTTGAATTCCTGACCTCAAGTAATCCACCTGCCTCGGCCTCTCAAAGTGCTGGAATTACAGGCGTGAGCCACTGCGCCAGGCCTACATCAGCATTTTATAGAGGAGAAACAACAAATTCCATACTTTCAATTTGCAATCATTTGAAACATAAGTCATAAGCTTATGTAAATATTTGCTATGCATGCAGCAATTATTAACACAAATAGTCACTTCTCATGAAGTGACTTGTATATCATGAAATGACTTGTACATCTTATAATCTTTCAAACGAAAATGAACCTCTAAAATGTTCCCAAGCCTCTAAATGTCATATATATATGTTGAAAGAAAGAAATGAAATAAAATGAAGTAAAATAAACCTAGATAGCTTAAAAAGTCATCAAAAGGTATGAATCACAATATTCAAGTTAGTAGCTTAAATACCTCATATTTGAAACCGGGTCTTGTGAAACTGAATCAACTGTTGGAACCGAGGGCAATTTTGCATTAGATGATCTACTGCCTATAAAAGAAAAATCACCATCTATAGGAATTTTCTGCTTTTAGGTATGAAGATTTAAATAAAAAGAATGTCATTATACCAGTCAATAAAAGCATTATAATGTATTTTTATGTCATTACTATTTGGATAACATTAAAATCTAACAATTAACAACTAAATCCTTTCATATATAAACCTCAGCTATGAGCTCAATTATCATGCCAGAACAATCTTTCTAACTGTGAGCTGAAAAAGCAAGAGAAAAGTAAATCCTGACTCCCGAAATAAGGTTCACAATTCCTTCTATTCAACACCAAGTGTCAACAGAAAGTTACAAGTAAAAGTATTTTTTTAATATAGCAACAACACAGAAACACCTACATTCCAAATTTAGATTTAAACCTCCGTTACCATGAAAACTATGCTTATTCAGTTATCAAATCACTACTGAAGGACTAAACTGCAGCAACAAATGTAATCAGGGTTAGAAGCCTAGACCTCTGAGAATCTGTAATCTTGTATCACAATTATTATCAGTTATTTTCCCATTATGCTGCAAATACAAAAACACTATGCTTTAAAGAGAATAAGGGCCCTCTTTCCCAAACATTGTTGAATCTTTCAGTCCAAAAGTTATTAGAAACACATCAAGGAAAGCACCTGCATCAGGCTGGAGGTTGTGTTGGCCCAGAGAAAGTTACTGGAGCCAGTGTGAGGAGGGAATTCAAGGAAAAGAGAAAACTAAGAATTGTAAAATTCATATCTATGTGAAATCATGGTTGCAATAGAGAGATGGTAATAATATGTGAATGACAGTATACATTTTTATAGACTTTTATATACAAACACACACACACACAAACACACACACCACCTCTAGCTCTGTCCACTAAGAGGACACGGAAGCAGCAACATCTAACACTTCCAGATCTTGGTTTCTTAATACTATACTCCACTAAAAGAAAGAAATGGCTGATTTGAGATCTGTGGAAGAAAAGCACCAAATGAGTTTGAAACATCTAGTTATGCTGTGTAGAAAGCAAGGAATGATAGGATATGTCCAAGGAATAATAGGTTATGTCACAAGGACACTGAAGCCAGCTTGAAGGGGCTCCCACTGATCAAACACCATTGTATTCCATCCTGAGTGAGAAAGTGAGACTCTGTCTCAAAAAAAAAAAAAAGAAGAAGAAGAATTGCCATTTTTGGCCAGGTGCAGTGGCTCATGCCAGTAATCTCAACACTTTGGAAGGCCAAGACAGGAGGACTGTTTGAGCTCAGGAGTTTAAGATTAGCCTGGGAAACATGGCGAGGCCCTGTCTCTACTAAAAATACAAAAAAGTAGCCAGGCATGGTTGTGTGTGCCTGTGGTCCCAGCTACTTGGGAAACTGAGGTGACAGGATCACTTGAGCCTAGAGGGCAGAGGTTGAAGTGTGCCAAGACTGCACTACTGCACTCCAGCCTGGGTGACAAAGCAAGACCCTGTCTTAAAATGCAATACAATACAATACAATACAATACAATACAATACAATACAATACA